>NC_133659.1:18881314-19181314 GCF_037893015.1 Macrotis lagotis
TTAAAAAAGTGAATTCGATAAATCAGATGAGTCTCAACAAAATATGTCACATGCTGCTCATACTCAAGAAAATATTAAATATATCTGACCCTTAAAAATAATAATTCAGAGCATCTATATAGAACCTTTAAGATTTGTAAACTATTTTTTCAAATGATATCTTCTCTGACCACACACATGAATCCTGGGAGGTAGCTGCTATTATTCACCCATTTTTACTGAGGCAAAACTGAGGCATACAGAGGTTCAGAAGTGTGCTCATGTTTACCCATCCAGCAGCTGAGGCTTAATTTGAACTCAGCTCTTCCTGACTCCAGGTGCAATACTCATCCATGGCATCACTTAGGTGCCCTTTCACTGTTGCTGTGGTTGTGAGAGAGAAGGATAGTGAGGTCTAGGCTGAGTACATCCTTGTTTAAACATGGTAGCTGGTCCTCAATATTTAGATAGACAGACAAAGCACTTACCATGCACCAGAGACTGTATTCTTTGGGGATTGAACTAATAAATAGTACCATATTGAAGGAAATGTCTCTCACCTAAACTATGATTTTTATTTTTTTTTAACATTTGAATACTATTTTATTTTTTCCTCACAATTCCATATAAGAAAATTTTTTGGCATTCCTTTTTTTACAAGACTTTGAATTCCAAACATTTCCTCTCACTCCCTCTCCTCCCCGCAATAATCAACAGTTTGATATAATCATGCAAAACATATTTCCCTAATAGTCTCAGTTGTGGGAAAAGAAACATTCAAAAGAAAAATTTATATTTTAGTTGTTTTTACTTGAGATTATTCAATAAAAGATTTAGAGTTGGAAGAAATCTTCAAGATCATCCAGTCCAATTTCATCCAGTTGGCAGATGAGGAAACGGGGTTCCAGAGAGGGGAATTGATTTGTCCAAGGTCACCGAAATGTGTCAGAGCCAGAATTTCATACTAGGTTCTTTGACTTTTCTCTTGTCCCTAGGCTTCTTTCTTTTTCTCTGTACCTGGGGTACTTTTTGTCTTCATAAAATGAGAGGTTATAATTTTTCTCATTCTGATCATCATGTTTTAGGAGGGTCGTTGACCAATGACAGTCAGTCCAGAGGGAGATGGAGAGGATGAATAGGAGACATGACTAAATGGATACTCTAAGGATCTATGAAATCAGGAGTGGAGTAGTCCCTTCATCGATACAAATGCCACTTCCTAAGCCTCAGTAGATGGTATTTGAAATTTGTTACGGCCCAAAAATTCTTCATGGAATATTCATAGGAGCCTAAATTTTTCTTAAATAGGATTTGGTTAAGGACACCAGATGGAGTTGCCAGGTCTTTCCGGCTTGATAGAGAACTGCCAGAGACTGAATTCATTTTTGATGATCCAGGGTTTTGTCCCACTGGGCAATCTCTACAACAGGAATTTAAGACCTAAAAGAAGCATTTCTTGATTTCCCCTATTTCTAGTGTTTTCTTTTTTTTTTTTTAATTTCTGCCCCTCTCCCCCAACTTGTCTACATATTGTGCTTGTCCAGAATTATTCCCATGTTGTCTTCTCCCATTAGACCTGAATCCCTTGAGGATAGGGACGATCTTTTGTCTTTCTTTGTATCCTCAGGACTTTGCTCAGTTTCTGGCAAAGAATGAGAGTTTAATAAAAGGCTTGCTGACTCCAAACCTGGCTCTGTATCCACTATGCTACTCATTTAACAAACATTTATTATTAACAGACATTTTGATAGGACCCGAGGATAGAAAGAAAAACAAAAGATGATCCCTGTCCTCAAGGGGTTTATAGTCTATTGCGAGAAGACAGAATATTAACAGTTCAGATCAAATAAGATTAGCTACAGAGTAAATTGGAAGTTATCTCAGTGGAAAGACTCAAGATTAAGGAGGACTGGTAAAGAAAGCAAGTGCCTTGAAAGAAGCCTACAAATGTAGGGGGTAGAGACAAAGAGGGAGGACATTCCAAGCATGGAGGTCTCTCCCACTATTACATGGAATAGCACAGTATTTCAAGTTGCAAAAACTTTATTGGTTTGTCATTTTTATTCATCTGTTATCATTATCCCAAAGACAGAAAGTTAAGTGGCTTTAGATCATCCTCTGACCCATACTGTTTGTTTCTGGTAAGTCAATGAACTTCCCAGTTCTCTTAGTAATTCTTTTAGATTCTAAGTTGTGCTGACCTGTATGAGGAGAGGGAATTTCCTCATCTGGAAGTTTCCTATTTTAATGATATCCTAGGTCCCATCTTGATCCCTATTCTAAAAGCACTTGAATGTATATTTTAAGATGGAAATATTTTAAAAAATATGTTAGTGCTACATCATTTGTATTCCTAGACTCAAAGACTTAAAACTCTTACAAATAAAAAGTTAATTTTTTTGAGAAAAGATGGCAATTATCTAATAAAAATAGAATCTTAACAAATATATTTTTTTCTGAAATAAAATGAAAATATGAGTTCACATCTTAACTGAAATGATTAATTAGGTGTCCAGTCAGAAAGCAAAGCTTAGGGGAATAGGATGGATTGAACAACACGTGGTATTGAATTCAGGTCAGATAATTAGGGAAATAGGGTCAGATTCAGGTTTGAGAATAGCCAAAGGGGTTTGGAACATCTTAAGTAGGTATATTCCTTTCTATGAGCAGAAAGCTGGTCAGACTCATATGGTAAAAGGATGTTGATGGCCAGAGAGGACAAATATAGGCAGGATATGATCAAGTGGTTTGAAACTTGTCAAATGGTGAAATGTCAAAATGCTAGATTGGGAGTTTGGAGAATAGGCTTTATGTTGAGACTTGCCATGGCCATGAACAAAAGCCAACTGGGTTTACACTCCTTGGGGACCTCTAGGTCTACCTCTAGGTCTAACTACATTCATCTGGCATCTGATACTTGTGCACAGTTTTTGATGAACTAGCAGTTTAACTGAGATATTTTCTTCCACTATTTTTTCAACAATCTCAGAGTCTTTTTATATAGGATCATAGGTTGGAAGGGATCATAGAGGACATTGAGTTCAGCTCCCTCATTTTATTGATGAGGAAACCAAGGCAGAGAGATTAAATGATTCTCTTGGAGTCACCCAATTGTTAAGTATCAGAGAGAGGATTCAAACCCTGCAGGATTCCAGTTCTGATGTTCTATTCACTCTAGCATGCTATCACTAATTGGGTCTCCCTTAGCCTTGCAATGTCCTTGAATGGATATTTCATCTCACCTATAAAAACCTGAGGCATAAAGGGGTAAACTGACCTTTACAACCAGATGCAGAATGAGAGTTTAGGCTTCCAGATGTTGGATTCCTCCATTAAAGTCTATCTCTGATGCCTCACAGTCAAGTCAAATCATTGGTACCTACTTTATGCCTACTTCTACTGAACCTGGGGATAAAGAAAATTAAAAATAACCTCTGCCCTCAAGAAGTTCACAGTTTGATAGATTGTAGAGTGGTGATGCCTGTGAACCTCTGCTATGAGAGTACCCATTCAAGGTCACTGCAAGGCTAAAGGAGACCCAATTAGTGACAACATGCTAGAGTAAATAGAACAATATAATTGGAACAATAGAACAATAGAATTGGAATCCTGGAGGGTTTGCATCCTCTCTCTGATACTTAACAACTGGGTGACACCAAGGGATTCATTTAATCTTATCAGCTCTGGCAGATTATATTGGTCTGGAATAGGACCATATTGCCTTGGAGACAGATTGTGGTTATTGTGGGAAATGAAACTTGGCTTAGGTCTAAGATGATCTTCCAAGAAGGATTGGTCACCACCAAAATAATTTTATTTAAGAGTAGCTCTTATCTATCCATGTCACTCCCTCACTCAATAAATGCCATTGCCTTCCTATTGCCTTTAGAATGAAGAAGAAACTTCTGTTTAGTTTTTAAAATCCTTGACAAACTGGTCATAGTCTCTCCTTCCAATCTTAATGTGTTTTTCCCCTTTCCATACTTGACTGCATGGCCAAATTGACTATGTTCATGGACAAATCAGACATTCCATCTTCAGTTTCCTAATCTTTTTACTGGCTATGTTCCCTCTCTTCCTGCACATCCCTTCCCTATAGCTCATGGAGTTTCTTTCTCTTTCTTCAAGACAGAGTTCAATGACTATCATCTGAGGCTATTCCTCCTTCCTAAGATATCCATATTTAACTATTTTGAATTGATCCTCTTTATATCTACACTGCAATTACTTTAGGTATACTTATTGTCTCTCCCATCGGAATGGTAGCTTCTTTCAAGGATGGATTCTTTCATCCTTTGTACTTGTGGCCCTGGAGCTAGCTTGATTGGTCCATGGTAGAGCTTAAGAAATACTAATTAATTGGTTTGTATCATGCCTGTGGGAAGACTTTGAGGGCTTGTATTCTGGACAGGTGGGGATTAGCATCCTCACTCATAGTACCTTTTGGAGTATTATTTTTATTTGTATTCATTTCATCAGGGAGGTGATGCCATAATATGCAAACTAATTGGACTGAAGGGAAGGAGGTTCTGTGCAGAATAACCAGCCTCACTTTCTTCTTAGGAATCATCTGGGTCCAGTGGTCAGATATGGATCAGTCTGACCCACATGCTACTCACTACTAAGAAGACAGATGCTTACTGATATTTTTAATCTGAACAAACCTCATGCATTCTAATATTTTCCTTCAAACTCAAATATTTCTGATGTGTATGTCAGAGCAGAGATTCCTGAAGCTGATGACTAGGGTTGAAATTTTGGCCTACTACCTGGGTCATTTTGGGCAATTCACTCTTTTCCCTTAGTGTTAATTCTAAATGGTGGACTTTGGAGCCAATGCCCTCTGACATCCTTGCTAGCTCCCAAAGAATCAGCTTTGAATTGCTTTTTTGTCCTCTATTATAAATCTGTACAAGACTCAAAACTGATCATGTTCCTTTTCTTGCAAGATATAAATATGCCTGAAGATGGCGCTCCAACCCTTCTTGTGCAATTTCATGGCCTGTTTTTGGAATTTTGGAAAAGGAGAAATGCAGGGAGTTTTTAGATATCATTGAACCAAAGTTCTGATCTCCAGTCCCAAGCACAGGGGATGATACTGAAAAAATGATTGTTGACAGACTGACTGAATATTCAATGGTCCAGGGATCCACATAAGCTAACAATGTGATCTCCATGTATTCAAAGTATGAAATAAATTAAAGCTCATGATCATAGAATCACAGAGCTAAAAGGGACATTTGAAGCCATTTCATCCAAGTCCCTCACTTTTTAGTCAAGGAAACTGTGGCCAAGGGAGGTGATGGGACTTGACACCAATCACACAGAAATTAAGAGTCTGAGATGACATTATTAAAGTCTAGATTCTTTGGATTCCTTTTGCTCAGCATTCCTGGTTTCTCTGATATGTCACCAGAAGAGAAGTTCTCATCTAGGGATGGGGGAGACCCCATTCACCTGTAGTCAAAATCAATCAATTAATCAATCAACAAATTTTTATTGCTCAACTGTTTTTTGTTCAGTACTCTTCTAGGTTCTGAGGATATAAAGGCACCAATGGACAGACTTAGCCCTTAAGGAGCTTATTTTCTATTGTGGAAACAACATGTATATGTGAGTATATTTGTCCTTCATTCTTGAAGAAGACCATGACATCAGGGAGGTGATGCCATGACAAATAGGTGAATTAGATTTGAATTGGGGGTGTACTAAGTCACCAGCCTCACGTTCTCCTCCAGAGTCATCTTGGTCCAGTAGCTGGATATGAATCAGGACAACTGGAGGTGGCCATGGATGTAAGGCAATCGGGGCTAAGTGACTAACCCAAAGTCACACAGCCAGTATGTATCAAGTGACTGAGGCAGGATATAAACTCAGGTCTTCCAGAGTCCAAGGTCAGTGGACACTTGTGTGTATGTGTGCATATATGGATGTTGAAAGATATTGATGTATCCTCTATCTCTATAGAAAGAGATACTGGGAATGCCCCTTCCCCTCTTTCTCTCTCTCTCTCTCTCTCTCCACATACATGTAACTATACACACATATGTTTATACATATGATACACATAGGAGATAATATAATATGCATATTGTATAAGCATTTTAATATATGTATATATCTTTGCTAAACATATAATTTTTGAAAGAAGGAAGTAATAGCTGGGGAGCAAGATCAGGAAGATCTTTGTGCAGAATTATATTCTTTGAACTGTGCCTTGAAAGACATTCAGGATACCAACAGGTTGAGGAGAGGAGGGAGAACATTCTATACCTTGGGGATGAGCAATGCAAAGACCTAGGATAAGGGATGGAATGTTCCAGGTAGGAAACAGGCCAGCGTGACTGGGTTGTGGGGTGTATGGGGGAGTCATGTGGAATAGGTATGGGTTGGGATCCTCCTGCTGCTAAGGGCCAACCCTTTCCCCTCCCTGAGCTTCCATTTCATCATCTGCAAATGGAAGGTGAGAATCTTTTTCCTGATTGCTTCCTTTTGTTGCTGTCACCCTCTGTTTTCCAAGAAGACCAATGACCTCACATGGTGACATCTTGGCTCCTGGGTGAATTGGACTGAAGTGATGCAAGGTTGCGTCAAGTCCTCAGCCTCACTCTCAGAGGCACCAAAGTCCAGAGGACAAAAGTAAAGAGGACTGGTAATGATGCAGGATACAGTGTCTCTGATCCCTGACCAAGCCCTAAGCTCTCCATAGCTCTTGCTTCAGATGCTATTGAAACAAATTGTTCCCATTCACCCATTGCACCAAAGGAAGACTCCCCATGCTTGGGATAGACATCCCCCTATCTCACCAACAAATTTGAAATCTTTTAGTTATTCACAACTTTGTTTAGCCCATTTGTGCCCATAATTAGCTGGGGTGGGGGTCTGTGCCCAATATTAGCTGGGGTGGGGGGTTTGTGGCTTCTAGGGACCATTCTCTCTGATGTCCTCCAAGGTTTACTGTGAGGTAGGTGCTCTGCACACCTAAGGCATTTTTTTTAAATGTGGGTAAGAGTTCATATAGAGAAAAAGAAAAAGGAATAGCCAGTATTTCTCTAGTATTTTAATGCTTGCAAAGCACTTGGTGAATATGATCTCATTGGATCCTCACAAACACCTTGGGAGGCAGGTGCAATTATTTCTCCCACTTTTATTGAAGGGGAAATGAAGGCAGACAACAATTAAATGACTTGCCCAAGGTCACATGGCTAATAAGTATCCACCTGGATTCAAACTCAAGTTCTCCTGGCCCTGGATCTGGTGTCTATCCACCACACCATCTAGCTCCACATATGTGGGATATGTTTTTACATAAATAGATATAGATAGTAAATTTAATATGTAATAGCATCTAATATTTCTTTTTATTTATGTATAGAGATATACCTAGAAGAAATTTCCTTCCTTCATGGGATGTTAAGGTTTGCAAAACATTTTTCTTACCTTTTGTGATAAATTCAGTTGTTGCTTATTCCCATTTATAGATGAAGAAAAATAATCCCTGATAAGTTAAGAGACTTTCCTATAAAGCTTCAGCTGGCAAAAACCAGAACTAGGAAATGGACTTAGGTTTTCTTTTTTTTTTCTTTTTCTTCTTGGTTTTTGCAAGGTAATGGGATTAAGTGACTTGCCACAGCTAGATAAGTATTAAGTGTCTGAGCAACATTTGAACTCAGGTCCAAGGTTGGTGCTCTATTCATTGTGCCACCTAGCTGCCCCTAGATTTTCTTTTCTACATCTAGTATACTGCCCACTTTGCAATCATTGCTCTCAAGGGAGAAAATAGGATTGGGTGATGCTTTCTGATTGAGCAGCCCACAATTCAATGCAATTACTTGGAAAGCAGTGAGTTTCCCATGAGCAGATGTATTCAAGTATCAATGACCTTGCTCTTCAGGAAGTCATGCTTCATAAGGGACAGAAATTGTAGACCTTAACTATTTCTTTTGGCTCTAGGTTTTGGGGGATTCCTGATTGATTCTCAGATGTCACTACAAAATTGAATGTTTCTTCTTTCTGTGCCAAGCTTACTTTGAACATGGTTTTAATTCCAAATCTAAAGCACTTTCTTATAACCACACACCTAACACACATTCTTGAACTAGAGCTTCAAAGTAAAGTTAATCAGCCAGGTCTTAGGACAGTTCTGGTTATTAAGCAAATAAAAACAGAAAAGAGCATTCACTCTTTCGTTTGGTCCCTTGTCAGTGAATTCCCATTGATGAGATCCTAGAAATCTCCAGATAATGCTTATCATCGAATCATTGATTTGGAAAGGAAACAGATCTTAGATCTTCTAGTGTCTCTTGGTTGGCACATAATGCATAAGGTGTGAGGTCTGCAGTCAGGAAGACTCCTGGACAAGTCACCTAACCCTTTTCATCTTAGTTTCCTCATGTAAAAAATGAGCTGGAGAAGGAAATGGCAAACCATGTCAAGAAAACTCCAAATGGAATCATGGAGATTCAGAAAAACACAACAACAACAAAACCAACAGTCCAATCTCCAGGTTTTACATAAGAAGGAGCCTGAGGACTGAGGAAGGGAAGAAGGTTAACCGAGACCAGCTATCACAATGGACCTGAGTCAGGAAGAATTGATCTCAAACCCGACTTTACTGGCCATGTAGCATTGAGCAATTATCTTACTTTACGTGTTAGCCTCTCTTTCCTTAGTTGTCAAAAGAGGGTAAAAATAAATCCCTCAAAGGTTTGGTGTAAAGATCAAATGAAGCAGCATGTAAAGTGCCTTTAAGCCTTAAAAACACTATGCAAATACAAGCTATTTTATTATGATTAACATTATTAAAGTAGTAAAATGAGAGCACTTCACTTGGAGAAGACCCAAGTTCAAATCTCACCTCAGAACTTATCTTGTGACTTTGGGCAAATGGCTTAATATACCTTGGGCCTCCATTTCTTCATCTTTCAAAAGAAGGGGTACCTTAGAAGACCTTTCATACCCCTTCCAGTTCTAAAACTATGAACACCTGAGTCTCTAAATGCAAATTTAGGGTTCTTTTCATGAAACTGAATATTTGTTCCAACCTTTTCTCTCATGTCTTTAGTGAGCTCTTGGTCATCCCTTCCTATTAAAAGAAATTTCAATTCATGTTTTAGAACTTCCACAAATCCTCCCCTCTTCTTAGAGCTGGAATTGCCTTCTTGGAATTTTTTGAAAGAATTCATTGCCTTCTTCTCTTTTGTTCCAACATGCCCTTATATTGTACTAGAAGTGTCTCTGCCCATGTGTTATTCCACCCCTCTGCTACATTATAAGCTCCCTAAGGGCAGAATTGTCCATGTCTAGCACAGGGTCATTTGCAAAATAGTCATTGGATAAATATTTTTGAATGGTCAGTATAAATACTCTGGAAGTGATATCGATTGCTAAGCACATAAACAAGTAAAAATGGTCCTTTACCTCTTCTCTTCAGGTTTGGGGAACACAACTTTCCCAACTTTTCCCATTCTTGCCATTGCCTCCTGTTAAACAATAAACACAGAACAAAGTGGGTTTTTGTTCCAAACCATCATAACCAGAGTAAGATATTTTGCAAATAGGAACATTCTGACTTGGATTAGTTTGGGTTTAAATTTTTTTAAAAGTCAATTGGTCCATTGTGTCTATAACCTCTTTAATTTTTAATCTTATAATTTAAAAAAAGTTTGTTTTTACATTTTATTCATGTCTAAAAATAAACAAAAAAAAAGCAAAAAAAGAGAAAGTCTCTGCTCTCTTCCCTCTCCTGTAACAAAGGTTAGGCAAGAAAAATAAAGTTCAACAAAGCCAACTGACATATGATCCATGACTGAAATCACATGCAATATTCCCCACCCCCACAATGAATTTTCCTGTAGTCTGTCATCTTTGTCAATTCATTGTGAATGAGTTAATTATAGTGTCTGATATACTAGTTATTTCATAAATGTTTACCACATTGATTACAAGGTGAAACCTTAGAAGGCCTTTAATTTGTATTTTGCTTATTATTCGTGATTTAGAACAGTAGTTCATATGGTTGCTAATAGTTTATAATTCTTAATTTGAGATTTTTTTGTTCCTATACCAGCCCAGCAGTTCTCACTATATGATCCAGTGATCCCTGAGGATCACCAAGATCATTTCAGGAGATTCATAAAGTCAAACCTATTTTATAATAATGGGAAAACTGTTCAATTTCTAATATGCTACTATGTTTATTGTTGTAAAGGGGTTCTGAGACCAAAAAATTTAAGAACCGTTGTTTCTATTTACTTACTGGAGAATGGCTTGTGGCATTGGATATCCAGTTTAATTTCCTTATATATAAGATACAGATTAGAAATATTGGATAAATAGATTTCTTACCCACTTACCCCTTTCTTTTCTTGTCCTAGATACATTGCTTATATTTATGTAAAAGGTTTTCAATTTCCTGTGGTTTTTCTTAATCTTTTGTAATTGTCTCTCTCTTTTGTTTGGTTAAAATTGATCTCCAAGCCAATTGTGAACAATATCTCCATCCATTTTTCTCAAATTTGAAAAATGATATGACCTTTAATACTTAAGTACTCACTGAGAATGTCTTTATTATGCTGGCCAAATCACAAATAAGACACTTTCCAAAACTTTGTCTTTTGGTGGCCAAATTACTTTCCAGATTTCTAAAAAAGTTTTGTCAAATTAAAGTGTTCTTATACAAGTAGTTCATGTACTAGACTTTATTGAACACTGGGTTACTGAGTGTGGTTGTCAACAGTTTTTGCTCATCTGCTATGTTACATTGACTTATTTCTTCTATTTTTAAAATATACCCAATAGAGTTGGTCATTATTGTTTGAGGATATAATTTGAATTTTGGAAATACCCACATTTGTTCCTACTTTCCACCCCATTATTTCTGTATCTTTCCCCCCTTTTCAAATGAATTTTGTCATAATTTTATCTAGTTTTTGTAAAGTACTCCATGGTAATTCAATCGGTATAACACTAGCCCTGTAAATTAATTTAGTTAGCATTGCCATTTTTAGTATATTAGTAGTCATGTGACCCAACTATGAGCAGTAAATATCCCTGCCTGCCTTTAATATGTAAGGAACATTTTATAATTGTTTGTCTTCAGTATGTTCTAGTAGTTTTACTCCCAGGGATTTGTTTATTGGAGATGGTTTTAGATTTAGCACTCACTTCTCAGTAGTCTCAGCCTCTCTGAATGGGGGACTAGAAGACAGAGCCAAACCCTAACCCCCCACCCCCCAACTCCATCCCTTTTTCCTTTCTTTTTTCTGTGTTGTCTTTACCCATTCAACTATAAGTTTCTTGAAGGCAAGTGCCATTTTTACTTTTCTTATTTTTTGTTTTCCAAATGCATGAGAAAAAAATTGAATTACACAAGAAGCACATTATATTGACATAAAGTAGTCATTTTTGTTCCTACCCAAGTTTCCTGAACCCCTGAAATCTCTCCTTGAGGAAGCCCTATTCTAAGATTCCATCACTGAAAACATTATGGCCCATATTGGTAGAAGGTGCTTCCTCTTCTGCGAGTTCCCCAATAAAATCCCAGGTCGAGTCCAAATCATTATTACTATAGAAATTTAATATGCAGATATTGGCGACATTTTCAGTGTTGTCATCATAAAGGACTAAACTGATTTTTCTAATTTATCCAAATAATTTGCCTCTAACAGCAGCTCTACCATCCCCTCTGGCTGTGGGCAAGTTGGAAATTGCCACCACTTAAATGAATTGATTATAGAAATGCTGACAAAAGACTAAATATAGGCCTCCCCTAATATCTCCATCCTCAGAAAGGCTTTCTTTGAAGCTGGCCTCCAAACTCATGCTTCTTCCACAGGAGCCAGGCTGCCCAAATGGGAAGCACGCTACCCTCTTTGTTGGTGTGTCTAGACAACACAATGGGCACAGTGATGGGCTTCTTTCTTTCTTGCCCACACAATGGGAGCTTTAAAACAACAACAGCGACAAAAACTAAAGTATTTTGTAAAATAGCATTTTAATCATTTCTTTTCTCTCTCTCCACAAAGGAAATGCTATAATTAGACTCTGAAAGTTCCCATTTGATCGTCACGTCTCAAAGGCTTGCAAGGGGCTTTGGGGGGAAGAACATAGAAGCTCTGTGGTCACACCAATAAAAGATCACATTCATGGCTCTGGACTCTTTGTCCCAGTCTCAAGGCTGGGGGAGCTCTGGGTTGGTAAACACCCTGCTTCTCCATCAGAGCCTCTTGGGGAAAAGAAAAAGTCCTTCTGTGAGGGGAGGGCAGATGCCAGATTCTCATCTTTTACAAAATGGTCAAACCCACATACTAAGAGTACTCTATCCCCCACTCTCCAAGGCTGTGTAGAAAGCTGGGTGGGTGGGGGTAGGGTGGCATTGCTGGTCAATGAACCATCATTCTAAATTGCCCTACAGAAGTGGCTTCCATGGAAGGAAGGTCTCAAGTTTGATTTTGACTGATATGTAAGAAATAGTGGGACAACTATTGGTGTAAAGATCTTTTTTACTTGGAGTGCAGTCTCCAAGGCTCCCCTTCCTGCTCCAGTATGAGGACACATCACTCAAATTCTGATTGAAGATGTCCACTGAGTGGGAGCCCAAGCCCCTTCTATTTGGACAACCCTGATTGGTAGGAAGCATGATCTTAGATGGAGATATTGGTGTTACCTCTAGGAATACAGAAGGAATATATTTGTAAAGCATTTTTCAACCCTTCAATATGCCTACCGCCCTGCTAGTTCTATCATTTCTTCTAATTCTCTTCTCTGGGACCCAGTATGACAAGTCAGTAGTCAATTAGCAACTTGTATTAGATACTAGTAAGTATCTATATACTTATATATATAGTAATATACCAGGAATACTAGTTTCTTAATGGGAGTTGAATCATCACCTATGGGCAGCTAGGTGACCCAGTAAATAGAATACTGGGCTTAGGGTTAGGAAGACTTCTCTTTTCAAGTTTAATCTAACCTCAGATGTTTACTCTGTACTAAATGGTGAGTTAAATCCTTTTAAGCCTTTTAAGCCATTAAAATACTTGAAGACAGTTATTATTTCCTTACTAAATCATTTCTTCTTTTGGCTAACCATCCTTTGCTTCTTCATTCAGCATTCATATGGCAAGTCCTTGGAACCCTTCACCATCATGGCTGCCCTTTCCTGGATATCCTTGATATTATCAATATACTTCTTTTAGTTTTTTTGCAAGGCAAATGGGGTTTAGTGGCCTGCCCAAGGCCACACAGGTCATTATCAAGTGTCTGAGGCTAGATTTGAACTCAGGTACTCCTGACTCCAGGGCTGGTGTTCTATCCACTGTGCCACCTAGATAGCCCAATATAATTTCTAAAATATGGCACCCTACATGCTACAAGTGTAGACTGAGCAGGGACAAAGCTTAATTTTCTATTAATTTAATTTTCTCATCTCAAAATTGAATGAGTGAATCAATCAATTATTTAGGCACCTATGATTAAGATGCTGAAGAGACTGAACTTGTATTCTACTTGGGAAGACAAGTATAAATTCTTTGCAAGTATGCAGACTATATTAAAAGTTGTATATATTGAATAATATAGCATAGTTTGGGAGGGAGAGCATTGGTAATTGGGAGATCAGAAGAGTTTCATGCAAAAGGAGACCCAGATTGTTTTTAAAGAAACCAGGGATTGAGTTGAGGTAGGAGGTCTTTAGAAGACTTAGGGGACAGTCTGTATAAGGGCTTGGAAAGGGGGGATATGAATATTGTGTTTGAACAACAACAAAGAGGCAGCTAGGTAGGGCACTGGATCTGCAGTCAGGAAGAACCAAATGCAGTTCCTGCTTCAGACATTTACTAGCTGTGTTCCACTTGGGAAGACAAGGATGTATTCTGTACAAGTATGAAGCATCTATTCAAAAGCAGAGTAGGTCACTTAAATGTCTGTCTGCCTCAGTTACCTCATCTGCAAAGCAAATAATAATTGCATCTACCTCCAGATTGATGTGAGGATCAAATGAGTTTGTATTCATAAAATGTTTTGCATTCCTAACAGGGTTATCCAAATGCTAGCTCTTAGCGAAGCCGATCGGGCTGGACCTTTGAGTATATGAAGGGCAGCATTGTGTAAGAAGGATGGAAAAAAGATAAGGTACAGATGGTGAAGAGGTGAATGTCTGATGAGAGTCTATGTTTGGTCCTCGAAGAGGTCGGGAACCATGGCTATTTATTGACTGAGAAGAGACTAGAAGAGTACAGACAAATCCTTGACTCCAATTTAATAATGAAAATAATATCCAACATTTATGGAATGCTTTAAAATTTAAAATTAATATTAGTAAAAATTTATATTTCCACTTTAAGATTCTTTTTTTTAGGTTTTTTTTTGCAAGGCAAATGGGGTTAAGTGGCTTGCCCAAGGCCACATAGCTAGGTAATTATTAAGCGTCTGAGACCGGATTTGAACCCAGGTACTCCTGACTCCAAGGCCGGTGCTTTATCCACTATGCCACCTAGCCACCCCCACTTTAAGATTCTTAAAGTAGTTTATACATATCATCTCATTTGATCCTCACAACTGTGGGAGCTAGGTACTATTATCCCCATTTTACAGATAAGGAAACTGAGACAGACAAAAGCTAAGTGACTTTCCCAGAGTCGCCCAGTAAATGAGTTTATGAGAATCGATTTGAACTTAGAACATCTTGATTAAAAATTCAGTACTACCTGGGTGACTTCAACATTATGTAAAATGTTTTAAAGATATGATTTCATCTCATCTTCACAATCTTGTAAAGAAGGTGCTATTATTATTATTATTATGATTCCCATTTTGTGGATCAGAAAATATAGGCTTAGAAAGGTAGCTTGTATCTAGGGAAAGATTCAAATCCAGATCTTAGAGATCTTAGAGTGCCATATTGCCTCTGATAGGACAAACAAGTGAGCAGAAGCCCAGTGAGGAATGCAAAAGGACTATGGATGTTCAGAGGCTCTTCTACTTTGGAAATAAAAGTTTTATTTTTGTATATTTATTTGAGATAATCTATATTCTTAAAATGATGGCAACAACAACAAAAACAAAAATGCTCAGAAAAAAAAGACGCCACCAACCCCACCAGCTGTGTTTATGAATATCAGCACTCTCAGAGTTCAGAAAAAAGCAGAAATTCAATCTGTTTCTTTGTGACTAGTTTAATGGAGACAACAGAGTGCTCTGAGGAAAGGAGTCTAATACTGAGCATTCAAAAATTCTAATTCCATCACTAATTTACTTTGTTCATCTTGGGAAAAACCCTTTGTCCTCTCTGGCCCTCAGTTTGTAAAAAGAGACTTTTTTTTAGGAAAAAGAGACTTTTCTAAGGGTTCCCTTATGGTCCTTCTAGGCCTAAGCAATTTCATGGTTATGTTGCTAACATCTGAAGTATTGACAAGGACATTATGAATTATAGAAACACGGTTTTTAAAGTCTTTCTTTTGGGACTCTCCAGTACCCTCTTGGACTTGGGAGTGGCAGGGGCAGTTATCATACTGGCAATACAGGACAAGGAATTATATTTTAGAGAGAGATTGATGACAGTCAGAAGGTTGACCACAAGGTAATGAATTCTTCAGCCATGAAAACATGATAAACCATGGAAGAAACAGAAACTCAGAGGCAGAGGGAGCATCCATGCTAATGAAATTTGGATTTTTCAAAGTATCAGCATCATTAGTAGCTTGGAGATACCTAAAGGTTGTAAAGTGTTTTGCAATGCAAACTGGGTTTTCCAAAAGCTAGCTCTTAGAGGCCAGTCTGGCTAGGCCTTTGAGTATATGAAGGGGGAGTGATGTGTAAGAAGGATGGAAAAAAGAAAAGATACAGTTAGGGAAGAGCTCTGAATGTCAGATAAGAGTCTATCTTTAGTCCGAGAAGAAGCTGTGAGTTACTGTTATTTATTGATTGAGAAGAGGTGCGATGTGTTGGGCCTGGACTTAGAAAGGCCTGCGATAAAATCTGAGAAGTGGTATGACCCTTGGATTCAACTCTATTATATATAAATAGCTAACATTTGTATTTCATCCCTCATGACCACCCTTTTCATGATTCCTATCACCTAATATTATCACCTTTTACAAGTGAGGAAACTAAATCCAAGGGCTGTTAATGACTTGCCTAGGTCACTATGAGTTCCTGAGCCATCATCCTCTTCTCCAAGAGTGAGAGCAGCCTTCTCATCATCTCCAAGGTCACCATTGTTGGGTTGACTCCTACAGTATCTTCTTTGGCCAGGAGCCCACCATGGTTGGAAACTCAGTGACCCCCAGTAGCCACCCCCAAGAGAAGGTCTGTGGGAAGGGGAGGAAGCCCTTCAGGCAGCTGATTTCTTGCATCTTTGTATTAACATGTAAAGCTTTCTTCACCTTTAGTTCCAGATCTTGTGTGCCATCTGGTGACTGGTTTTGCTGCATCTGTGTTTACTTTATGACCTTAGGCAAAGGCAGAATTTACTTATGGGGAGCTGGAGAGGGCTCGTGTTGATTTCTTCCATATGTTCATTGCTGTGGATGTGATTTTTTTTCTTTTCCCTTCAGAGGGGGGAGGCCCAATCCCTGTACTGTGTCTCATTGACACAGCTCTTTGTGTGTTCACGTAGGAGATTCTAGTAAGACATTTTTGTTTTCAGGAACTTTTAGTTCAAGTTTTTCAGATGAGTCAAAAGTGATCTGTGTCTAAGGATTCTTGTTCGGGAGAGAGGAGTTTTAGTCAGTGAGATTATCTTAAGAAGAGGCCACAGCCTGGGAACCTGCAGGACTTGCTCTGTCTCAAAACCATCACTAGGCTCAAATAAATACAAAGTTCTTACTTAGCATTTTAGAATGCTTATTCCATAGAATGAATATTTATTCCTTTTTTTTATCTCTTGTTCATTATTTAGCTGTATGACCCTGGACAAGTCCTTGTTTTGGCCTCGATTTCCTCATCTGTAACACAAATGGATTGGACTAAATGATTTAAAAACCTGCTGGCCCTGGAGACTTACAGATTATATCATCTTAGCCATGACATTGTCAGTATCCTCACTTTCCCAGAAAAGGTGTTTAATGTTTGTTCTCATCTCTTTCCCTCGCTCCTTCAGAACTAGGCTTTTACTGGTGTTCTAAGATCATCGCCAAAGTGAGAAGGTAAAATCCCTGTTGTAGTTGAAATCTCTGTTTGCAATGTGTTTATATTAATATAGCTATATGGAGATGTGTGTGTGTGTGTGTGTGTGTGTATTCACAGTTTTTTGAGCAGTGCAGGAAAACAGAATATAATATCCAAGAAAGAAATCTTACCTTCTGCATAATAACTAGCTACTGACTGCTCTGTGTCCTCCCTTTTTTCTTCCTTCTTTCTTTGTTTCATCCTTTCCTCCTTCCTTGCTTTTGCTTTCCCTCTCTTCCTCCCTCTCCCTCCCACCCTCCCTCCCTCCCTTCCTTCCTTCCTTCCTTCCTTCCTTCCTTGCTGCCCTTCCTTGCTGTCCTTCTTTTCTTTCTCTTTTTAAAAGAAGACATCATAGGAATACCAGATTTTTACTCTGACTTTTTGTCTTTCTTAGTCTCTTTTGATTCAGTGGGTAGATTTCCTTCTTATTTATAGAAATAAGGGGAATGTTCCAGATTTCTCATGTTAGATATTGCTAAAGCAGGAAGGCAGCTGTGAATCACTTCAGACTGGACCATCACCTCCTAAAAGACTTGGAAATGTCACACCAATTTTACAAATCTCCAAAGTTTTAAGGTGTAGATGCAATACCAAATGAGTATGGTGAATCATTTTGATTTTGTTTTTATCCATTTTCCTGAAAGTCTGGTGTAGTTCTCATTCTGAACTTGCTTGGAGATTAACTGTGGTCTAGCAGAGTGAGCCTTGCATTTGGAGTCTGACATCCTGAGTTCAAATTTCCACTTTGCTGCTTGCTACCTGAATGACCATGAACAAGTTCTTTCTCCTCCTTAGACCTCAGTTTCTTCATCTGTGAAACGAAGGGCTTGGCCTAAGGGCCCATGCAACTCCAATGTCCATCTTTTCTATACTTATCTTGCATGTGCTATTTATGATATGCTGTTTCTCCCATTAGAATGTAAGCTCCTTGAGGTCAGGAATCATTTTTCTATTTTGCTTTATATCTTCCATGTCTAGTATACATTTAGTACTTAATAGATGCTCCTTAATTTTTGATTGATTTCTCCTGGGTTTAAATCCCAGTCCTACAAATGAGTACTTTTCCTTTCTCTGGGCTTTCTTTCTTACCTTCATCGCTGAAAGGAGGATATTACGACTCAAACCACCCACTTGGCTTTGGTGAGGACAATACGTTATGAGCTTTTTGAAATGATCACCAGTGGCATGAGAGCCACTTTCCTGCCTTTCTCCTTTCCTTCTTTTACCTATTGTAGAAACATACTGAGATCTTTCCCTTGTTGCAGGCAATCCAAAAGGTCCCAACTCCTTCAAAATCAAATGGAATGTAAAGAAAGACAAGGGTCAATGTCATAACAAGATTAGATTGAAGAAATGACCATGACCATAAGGTATGGGCAGAAGGAGTCTGAGTGGTCTTTAAGAGATGCCAATATGGCCCCAGGATAATATTTGGGGGCACCAGGAACTTGAGTTGAAGATTAGATATTTTAAGGGGGCCGAGATAAGGAAGGAAGGCATCAGAGGCATGGGATTCCAGGATATATACAAAGACTTCAGAGGTGGTAGATAAGATATGTTCAGGGAACAGCAACCCCCCCCCAAATTAACTGGAATGTAGAGCGCGTGAGGGGAGTAATGGGGAACAGTATGGAAGGATAACAGGGCCCGATGAAAGATACATATATGAAGCACTAGGTTTCCTAATAAAGGGAAACAATTGGTTTCCTTCTGCCTCTGAAGATCCTTTTGAAGTTACAGTTAACATCTCTTCCTTCTCTCCTCTGACCTTGTTCCCACTCTGGTTTAGGCCCCCTGTTACTTCATGCTTGGCCAATTGCAAAAGCTCGGGGTGGGGGGGGTGCGGTATGGGTCTGCCTTCCTCCAGTCTCTCCCCACTCTTAAAATACAAGTGAATTATAGCACCCTCTCCTCCTACACGTCTCAGCTCTGGGCATTTTCTCTGGCTGCCTCTCAGTCCTGGAATGCTTGGTTTATCTGCCCTAACTACTGAACTTCCTGACTTCCTTTTAAGTCCCAACTAAACTTCTGTAGGAAACCTTTCCCAATTCTTTTAATTCCAGTGCC
This sequence comes from Macrotis lagotis, assembly GCF_037893015.1. NCBI lineage: Eukaryota > Metazoa > Chordata > Mammalia > Peramelemorphia > Peramelidae > Macrotis > Macrotis lagotis. The sequence goes on from NC_133659.1 coordinate 18,900,530, forward strand.
TTCACTGTGTTTATTATCTCCTGTGTATTCCATATATAGCTTGCTTTGCATATCTTTATTTGCATGTTGTTTCTCTCATTAGATTGTAAGCTCCTTGAGGACTGGCACTTGACTTTTGCTTGTTTATTTATTTATTTATTTATTTATCTCTAGTGCCTAGCAGAGACAATGTTTGTCTTTCAGTTTTGAAGAAGACCCTGAAATCAGGCAGGTAATGCCATGACAAGCACATGAATTAGATTTGAGTGAGGGGGGGGCTGTGCCAAGTCACCAGGTTCACTTTCTCCTCCAGAGTCATCTGGGTCCAGTGGTCAGATATGAATCAGGAGGACTAGACAATGGCCCTAGATGCAAGGCAATCAGGATTAAGTGACTTGCCCAAGGTCATACAGTCAGGAAGTGGTAAATGTCTGAGGCTGGATTTCAACTCCCATCCTCCTAATCCCAAGGCCAGTGCTCTATCTACTGTGCCATCTAGCTGCCCCTTTAGGTCAGATAAGGGACTTAATAAATGGTGATTGATTGAAGATGAAAACCAAGGTGTCAGAGCCAAAAGAAGTTGGCCTTTCCAAGGGAAATTGTTCAGTTAAGAAAAGACTGAATAGCCTTGGGCAGGTATGGGAACCTATAGCTAACTCACATTAGTGAGTCACCAGGGTTTTTCATTAAGAAGTAGCTTTGTCCTGGAAAATGCCACATATTTACACTGGCAGCTGAGATGCTTAAGCACATTTTCAAAGGGACATGCCCAGATATAAGGAGAATGTTCACATTTAGACTGGTGAAGTTCCAGGCAGGCTTGTGTGGCTCTAGACTTGGTGTCTTCTTCTGACAAGTGGGGAGAGGAGAGTTTCCCAAGAGGCCTGTTGGGCAGGGAACATTTTATAAAATTTCTAATTCTATAGAAGAGAATTGTTGTGGTGCTTGTGTTGTTAGACCATTATAGCTCTCTAGAGAGACTGGCTCTGACTGCAAAGACCTGGGGATTTATATTTCTTCCCAGAGTGAGGAGAAAGAAGGATAAGACACTATTAGCTGTGAAGATTTTCTTTCCCTCCCTGTTATTGTTCAATCTATTTAGTCAATTCTTTGTGCCCTATTTTGGAATTTTCTAGGTAAAGATACCATTTTCCTTCTCTAGTTCATTTTACAGATCAGGAAACTGAGGTAATCAGTGTGAAACGACTTGCCCAAGCTCACTGACTGATTTGAACATGGTCCTTTTGATTCTAGGGCTGATGTTCTATCCATTGCCCAACCTAGCTTCTAGTCAAATATAAGTCAAATATAAGATTTTGCAGTTTCTTCTTTAATGCATTTCATTTGATTAATTTTGTTATAGTATGATAAAATATTTTTGAAATTAGAAGTCAGGATTCTTTTTATATTTTTCAAAATTTCAAGGAAAGATCCACATTCTTAAAGACTCCTACGTCTACTTCCTTCACTGAGAAAGAAAAAGAAAGTCAAGCAAACAAATTCTCACATTAGTCATGTTCAGAAAAGTATCTCAATCTGTAGCCTGAGTCCTTCAACTCCCTAAAAGGATTTGGACAACCTGTTTCCCGATGAGACCCCTGGAATAGTGGGTGATCATTTTATTGATCAAAGTTTCTAAGTTTTTTCTAAGTTGTTTATTTTTATATGATTGCTATTATTTTAGAAATCATCCTTGTATTCACTGTACTCTGCATCAGTTTGTACAAATCTTCCCTGGTTTTTCTGAGACTCTCTTCTTTTTCATTGCTTACATTGCTTCTATCACATTACTATATCATAATTAATTCAGTCATTCTCCAGTAGATGAGCACCCCCTCAGTTTCCATTTCTTTGTTGCCACAAAAAATCTGCTATAAATATGTTTCTTTTTTCCTTTTCTGCTTTTTATCTCTGTGGGATATGGGCCTAGTAGTGTTATGGCTAGGTCAAAAAATATTCACAGTTTAATAGCATTGGTAACATGACTGCAAAATGAGAAGCCCATATGCTTTTCTACACTCTAGGAATTATTTCCTTCTCATTTTATAGATGAGGAAACTGAGGCAATCAGGGTTAAGTGACTTATCCCAGAGTCACACAGCTAGTAAGTGTCTGAAATCAGATTTGAACTCAGGTCACCATGACTCCAGGTCCAATGTTCTATTCACGGAGCTACCTATCTCCCAGTATATATTACACATCAGTGTAAAATATAATTAGAAGAAGATCATGTGAAATCAGTCTACATTTAGACAGGCAGAGTCTTCAGGACTAGGAAGGTGATGATCAGGTCTTATGCAGAGTTTTGTGTTCTGTCCTGAGTTTTGAAAGGACCCTAATATATTAGAGATCATTCTCAAAGGAAAGCTATTAGGATAGTGAAACACCTTGAGACCAGATCCTGTGAGTATTGGCTGAAGGGAATGAAATTGCTCACCTTGGAGAAGAAAAGACTTAGGAGAGTGTAACAGTTGTCTTCATGTATTTGAAGAGTTATTACATATACATATGAGGAGATTGGACTTTTTCTACTTAGCATTAGTAAGTAGATTTCTGTGAAACAGGTCCAATTGGCAGAGACAGATTTAAGGCTGATGTAAATAAAAAACTTTCTAACAATCAAAGTCATTCCAAAGTGGAGATAATACATTATACCACACTGGATTACAGGAAAAGACATAATGACAATTTGTCCTAGATATCACAGAGGGGATGCGAATTAAGATACAGATTAAGTACAGGTTGGACTAGTTGATGAAATTCTATTGTTCTGAGTTCTTGTTCCATCATTAGCAATGTGCAATCTTAGGGATGTATATTATCAGAAACTCAGTCTCCTTATGTCAAAAAATGAGGGGTTTGGACTAGAGTTCTTTTAATTTCCTATCATTTAAAGTCCTTCCAGGTAGAACATTTGATGTTTCATTTTCTCACAGTATATTTTCTACAGTCTTACCTCTGACATCATGAGATCTATGGTCTCCGAGGTCTATGCCTGAGGAAGAGATGGGGGCTATGAAAACATGATTGTTCTGATGACATCAGAAAGAAAAGATTTCACTAATGAGCTGGTCAACCAACATTTATCTTGCCATGGAGGGCATCTCACACCAGCTCAGACATATTCTATTTCTCACTAAATACATTCATGTATAGTCTCTTGGTTGCTTCCAGGACTATTTTTGGCAGGCTCAGACCTGTTCCAATTAGATATCTACATTCACCACACACTTGCCATTGGAACCCCTAAATGCTGATTTTCCCCTCTGAAAGGGAACTAGAAACCCAAACTATCCTCAGGATGAGAACTCAAAGAACCAACTGAATACAACCACTGCCAGCCCTAGTAGTCATTTTTTCCATGCTCCTCAAAGTTTGGGGGTAACATCCTTAATTTTGGGACTTCCAAAACAGCATGTCTTATGAACAACATCTTCACTCTTCTCAGGAAGTCAATCAGTCTTCCTGCCTCTGTCATAGTATCATAGCTGTTGAAGGCTAGAAGGGACTTCAGAGGTCATTCAGAGCAACCTCTTCATTTTGGTGATATGAAAACTCAGATCCAGAAAAAGCTTTACCTAGAAATGACTTTGCCTAATGCCAGACAGGTAGTTACAGCTAAGATTCAAATCCAAGGCCTCTGATTTTGAATCTGATATGTTTTTAATTTCTCCAAATCTTTGACTTCCCCTTTCTCTTTCTTATACACCTGTTCTATCTTACTTGCTCAATTTATGATGGCTCTATGCTTCATCCATCAACCAGAGATTAGATCTCAGTCTTCCACATCAAACCACATTTATCAGCATCAAAGGAATGCCCAAAGTAGCCTGGGATAATAATTAATCATTGCAGTCAGCTATGTATATGCTTTGACTTCCCTTCATTTCCTTGTCTATCCTTGGTGCAGTTGCCAAATTAAATTGTTCTCTGAAATTTTTCCTGGAATACTCATCCCTCATGTCAGAGAATCATTTAGAGAATTGTAATCCAAAGATTTGGGGCATTTAAGAACTTTGCTCATCATCATCATCATCATCATCATTATCAGTTAAGCTAAAATACACAACACTCATAGGTACTGGAATCCAATTAGCATATATATGCCATAGAACAAGGCAAATCACTCTCCATGCAGGCTTGCTTGTTCAGCACAATTTCTATTCATATCCTCCAATAACCTTGACACTCTATATACTGAAGGTTTTCCTTACTTCCTAACTTTTTGAGTATGCCAGTGGGACACTTTGATCACCTCATTCCTGCCATGTGACTGGACCATATTCACTTCTTTGTTGTTATACTTTCCTCCTATTCTTCTATGGAGTTCTTCACTGATTATAGTAGCTTGTTCACATGGACCATGAAACACTATGTTACTCATTTGTTGTTGGGAACCATTGTGTATGGGAATACTGTAAATTATCTTCACCTGGTGCCTTTGAGCACCAGAGTCTTATCTTACTAAGTACAGGAGTGGGAGTGGATTAGAGACTGGAAAGGTATTTAAGCACTTTTATTCTGGTAAATGAATGGAGCACTTGGAAATCTTGATGGAGTACTTGTCTCCTTTGTAAACCTTGTCTCCTGCCCCTCCAATGCTCACCTAGGAAAGATAAGGGAATCCTGAAGTGGGACTCTACAATTTGTGATTTTTTTCATAGACTGATCTAGGTGAGGATGAAGGATACCTTACAAGGGTTAATTAGTATGTGTTTGCTTGCAGCGCTGAAGATCTATTCAAAGCATCTTCAAGCTCAAAAATAAGAAAGAACAGAAAGAGAACTACATATAAATGTAAACAATAAGCTAAATTTCTATATAGGCCAATCGATATTTAGGAAGAATAATAGCAGCCCAGATGCCCAATAATTGATAGGAGACCAAATTTTTATCTGTACTCTAATTTGAAGAGAACAAATTTCAAATTTTTCAACCTCAGAGAGTTGGGAAGTGTTGGATGAAATTCTCAATACATAAAAGTAAACAATTAAAAGATATAGAGAAGAAAGTCTAAAGAGATAGATAATGAATGCATAAATGATTCATAAATTAGTTTAGACTTTTAAAAAGTGTATTCTGTTGTAATTTGGTTGTTTCAGTCATGTCTGACTTTTATGATTCCACCTTGGGGTTTTCTTTGCAGAGATCCTGGAATTGTTTGTCATTTCCTTCTCCAGTTTAGAAAAAGATAAACTAGTATTCATATAGAAACATATTCATCATGATATTGTTATCAATTAACTTTTTTAAAGGTGTGTAGAGAAGGTGAAAGAAAGGGTAAGTAAATGAGGAAAAATGCAAAATTTTGGCACAGCTCTATAAGATGTGTCAAAATGTTGGTGAAGAATGCTAAGAAACACAGACCTTTTTCTTTTTTAGAAAACAAAAGAGGTGATTGAGAGGGAAAGAGAAGGATCAAAGGAGGCAGAGAGTCATTGAAGTATATAAGAATTTAATAATAGACTGTAAGCTGTGGTTCAGACTAGACAGTAACCCTTTACTTAAAATGAGTGACAAGCAAGATGCTACACTGTGATACTTTAACTTGGTGAGAACACATCTTGATTGTTCACTTGGTATGATCAAGGTGGGGATGCCTCCCTGGGTGAAGCAAGAAATTTGTTTGGAAGGGGTTAGAGACTTGGTAATGTTCTTTGAAGCCTGCCAGGGAACTAGTTGGAATGGAGATCTGAGAGTAAAAAGAGGGTTTCAGCCAAACCTCCAAGTTCTGAGAAGGAACTTCTTAGGGGGAGAGCAGTGTCTGAGATTCATTCTCTTCCCTGATTACCTCCCCCACTCTTGAGAAGACCTGATGAACTTTGGAGGACTTGAACAATTGAACTTTATCATGGATGTCTTAGCAGGGTCCTTGCAGCAAAATACTGACTGCAACATCTATTCGAAGTCAATGACAGAGAAGATGCTTGTCTAAAACATCATGAAAAAACAAAGACCTAAGAAAATACTATGGCATGTCTGAAAGGAACTGCTTAAGCATTGCAACAAAAGGAGGTCTACCAGCAGCCTTACTCCTGTTTGCCTCCTGTGCTTGGGTATTCTTCATTTTCTAGGTTCTTGTAGAGGAGTGTGTCCTAGACTTTTGAACCTAGGATGTTTGAACCAACTGTTATTACTATGTTCAGTTACCTCTTTATGATTGGCATTAATTGATATCCATGAGGCATGTCATAGGGTACAAAACTAGAAGAAACTCTTGTTCTCCAGACCTCAGGGCTACTAGCTTCTAAGGGGATAAGTATCAGCACAGAGTTGGGGATCTGATCTGCTAAAAGGAGGTTTGAGAGAATAGCAATGTGGGTATATGCTATAAAACAGTAAAGAGAAGTCAGCATGTCTCAATTCATATTCCTTTGGTTTCCCTTGTCAGGAAGAACACGTTTTGAACTGGAAAGGGAAGAATAAAACTAATATGGCACTGCTAGCTAAGATAGAGAATCAAGTTGCCCTTGGTGAGTCCAAGTCTCCAAGTCCAGATCTCCTTATCTCAAGGCTCTAAAAAAACCAGATGATTCAGTTACTGAACCACTGTCAATAAACTTAAATTCAGTCACACTGAGGGAAATCCAATCCAAACCAATCCATCAAGTATTTATTTATTTTTTTAAAATAATATTTTATTAAAATCTTAATACTGAACATCAGTATGACAGCTAAATTTTAGCCATTTAAATTTAAGCTGATTAATTTTAATGCACACATATCACAATCATTTTCAATTGTGTTCCTCGTTTATTTAAATTTTACTAGCTTTCTTTTAAAAAATTAGGATCTTTTGTTTTTACAGAGTCAAAATATGTCCTTTTATCAATCTCCATACCCCATTCTCAGGGAGCTATGTTAGATAAAAATAATATTTTTAAAATGGAAAATGAAAAAGAGGAAGAAGACAAATGAAATTATCAAAACAGATCGATATATCTATCTTAAAAAAACTGAAAATATTTTTAAAGGTCTAAATTCTTGATCCCTCTACTTCAACAAGGTTGTATAATAAAAGGGATCTTTTTCAGAGTTTTTCTTTGGAGACATGCTTTCACTAAGCATTTATTAAGCAAGAAGCCATGTTAGAAATAAATTAAAGAGTCAAAACCCTTGTCCTTGAGGAGTTTGCACTTTCCTAGAGGATTACAGCATGTAAATAGATAACGTGCATAAGATTTTTCATTGGAAAGAGAATATACAAACAATTATAGGAGAAGAAGCTTCCCATGAGAGTGGAGTTTTGAAAAAAATCTAGGAATTCTAAGAGGTTGTGATGAGGAGAAAGTACAACATGAAGGATAGACTTTACAAAGATGAAAGAGGATAGAGAGATAGAATGCTGAGTTTGGGGAGCAGCAACCAGACCAGGATGGCTGGATCCCAGAATTCTGTAGAAAAGGAAAGCCACCACAAATTAGAGGAAATCAAATCTTTTCCCAATTTCACAAAAAGAAAACATTGTAAAATGAATATTATGTTGATTCCTGTTAAAATTCCTGGAGATAGTATTAAAGGGATAGTAAATAATTATCTAGAAAAGGAAACAGTAACTACAAAAGAATAAACAAGGTACCCATTAAGAATAAGCCCTGCCAAAACATTCTCTTTCCTTTTTTGATGGTGTTACTAGTCTATTTGATCAGAAGAATGCTGCCTATATGGTTTACAGAGATTAAAAAAAATAAAAAAGCTCCCAACAAAGTCTCTTCTGTTGCCCTTATGGATAAGATGGAATGATGTGGGCTAGAAAATAGCATAGTTATGTGGATTTAGTGATAAAGGAATTGATGGCCTAAATGGGGAATTATGCATCTACATCAGACACTTAGTCAGTCGATTAATAAACATTTATTAAGCCCTTGCTATGTGGCAGGCCTTGTTTCAAATACAAAGTATACAAGAAAGGTTCTAGATGTACTTGGGAAAAAGGTCTCCAACAGAGTGTCCCCATACCATTTAACATTTTCATCAATGACTTGATTATAGATATCGATGGCATACTAGTCAAATTTCCCTAAGTCACAGAGTTTGGAAGGTTAATTAACACACCAGATATCAAGATATCAGGGAAAGGATTCAGAAAGATGTGAGCAGGGCAGAATACTATTAAGGTTAAAGATTTGATGAAATATCTGAGTGATAGATGTGGAGTCTATACTTAGAGTCAAATTCCAAAGCATAATTAGAGGACAGTTCATCTAGAATAGATCCTAGGTAGTGGGCTGAAAATTCAGTATAAATCAAGTCTAATATGTTGCCTGAGAAACAAAGTACTCTTGGGATGCAGTCAGAGAGATATAATGTCTGAGAAGAGGAAACTAATAGTCCTGCTGAGCTCTGCTTGTGTTGAATCATGTTGCAAATACTGCATTACTCTCTAGCTACTACGTTTTGGGAAGGACATCAGCAAGAAGGTGAGTAATAAGAGAAGAACTAATGTAATGGTGAAGGTCCTAGAGGCCATATGGGCATCATTGGCAGAACCAAAGATGTTTATCTTGGAGAAGAAAGAATCAGGAATGTGATTTCTGCCTTCAAACACTTCAAGATTTATCATGTGACAGAGGGATCAGACTTTCCCCCTTTCCCTTAATTCTAGTATATTCTCTTGTCAAGGAAAACAGGGAAAGATAGTCATAGTTTCTGAAGATGCAGAAAGAGAAGACTGTCACCAAAGTCCTAGATGTTGTCAAATGGCTCATCATAAGAAACTATGATTTTTATGATTGGAAATGACATTAAACAAGAGATCTGACCATCTGTTTTCCAGATGCTCCCTAAGGACCAGAGGACCTTTATTTCCATGTGACTTGCAGTAGCAATCTTCCTTAGATGTCCCTTAGAATATTACAGTGTGAGTTCCTGGACACCAGGGACTGTTTCACTTGTCTAAGTGCATCTCCAATGCTTAGCATTGGGTTTTGTATACTTAGTTCATTTTTTTCTTTCTTTCTCCCTTGCTTTTTTATTTTCTCTCTCTCTATCTCTTTCTCACTTCTGCTCTTCTTTCCCTTTTTTTATTTTCTTACTTTTTTCCTCCATGCCTCCTTCCCTCCATCCCATCCTTCCTTTCTTTTTCTCTTTTTTGATATCCATCCATCCTTCCTTCCTTCCTTCCTTCCTTCCTTCCTTCCTTCCTTCTCTCCTTCAAACTTGTTAATTAGGCCAAGGTTTGATTTCATTCACTGATGGGATATAGTGGGCCTGGAATCAGAAAGTCCTGAGATTAAATCTGGCCTTAGATACTTCTTAGCTATGTGACACCGGGCAAGTCATTTAACCCTATTTGCCTCAGTTTCCTCATCTATAAAACAAGTTGGAGAAGGAAATGGCAAACCAGTCCAGTATCTTTGCCAAGAAAACCCCAAAGAGGGTCACCAGGAATTGGATAGAACTGAAGCAACTGAAGAACAACAAAACAGCCTTTGTCTCAGTATCTAGATAGGACAAAGCAGAGAACAACACTGCTCATATATCTCATATAGAGATATCATGGTGGAGTGGAGACCCAGGGCTTGAATTCCTACTTTGCTACCTGTCAGGTATATCAGATTTGGAGGCAACATAGATCTCATAGATCATTTAAACTAGTTTTTTTTTAATCAGGGGACCCTGTTTTTAATATTCTGACATCTGTTTCCATACAATTAATTTCCATTGTAATCCTATTTTAAAAGGCATTTAAAACATGACTCTGAGAGGGGGTTCATAGACTTCACCAGAATGACTGTCCAGTATACAAAAAAAGATTAAAACGCCCTTCTATAGTACAATCATCTAATTTAAAATATCACAAAACACAGGTAGAGCAAGTAAGATCAAACAGGTGGAGCAACTACCTAAGCTTGAATTTGAATCAGACTCCAAATATAGTAAGTGTTCTTCCCCTCCCCCCAGACTTACCCAAATTACATGTCCTGGAGGATGGCATTTTCTGACAATCCCTGTACATCAGTCCCCTTTACTCTAAAAGGAAAGTGATGGCATCCTGTATACTCCCTACCTCCCAGGTTTTAGGATCAAAAGAGTTAGTGACTTTGACAGTGCTTTCAGCCCAATGGAAGACTATGAAAATGTACATTATTGTTTATACATGACCCATGAATTATATCAGAACCACAGGTTTCAGGTAACCTCCACTTTTCATACCAGTCTTTGCTGTCACCACCAACTTCATATGAACGGAAGTTCAGTCCGTGGATCTGAGGCTCTTGTTCAGCCCAACACAGTTACAGCCTCTACAAACAAAGGCTTTCTTTCTTCTGAGGTTTTTCTGAGGCTGTTGAAATGATCGTGTTTCTCACTTTGGCCTGCTCCTTTTAGAAATTTTGTTTTGCCTTTCCCCCCCCCCTCCCTTACCATTTGGAACCCTATAAAGAGCTGAGTTGGAAACCAGAGCTGTGGCTCTGTGGCCTTGGAAAATCTCCCAGGCTACAGGAGGGAAGGAGGAAAAGGGACACTGACCAACAAATCCACCAATTAAACAAGTTTTGCCCCAAGAAACATGAAATTGCATCAAAGGAGTTTTGTGGAAAATGAGCAAATTGATGTGGAAAACATGCTGGCGGCAGCATTCTTCCAGTTCCCAACCCCCATGGAAGAACTACTGTGACATAAAAGAAAGACTATAGATTTGAAGTCAGAGTGTTATGGGTTCAAGACCTGTTCTTTGTTACCTGTGTGTTTTTGGATGAGTTACAACATACTTAGTTTTCTTATGTAAAAAAAAAATGACAGAACTGGGCTAGATGATTTTCTTAGATTTCTAATAAATCTAACTCATCGGAAGGTAGTCTTTCTGCCCATAGGGAGATCAAGTTAATTTTATTTTAAGTTTATGGTAGCATTCCTTATTTAAGGACATTAATCTCATTCTTGTGGGAAAAGTAGAAAGATTTGTATGACCAAATGGTAAAACTGGATTTGAAATTGATGAGATGTTGGATTCAGAGGGGAGTCTGCAATAATCTGATGTCAACCTGACATGGGGGTCTCCAGGAATTTGTACTAGGGATCTATGCTTGGTCCTAAGTTGTTGACATTTTATTTGCCCTTCTTTTGAATCAGATGGCATGCTCATCCAAGTTCTAGGTAACTTCCAGAGTTGGTAGAAATAGTTAACATTCTGCAGGGTTCAATCAGAATCCAGAAAAAGGACATTAGAGATAGAAAACTAGATTGAATCTAGACATGGGCAAAGGGTTAGAGTCATGATTTCATTAGTAAAGAAAACTCCCAATGATTCTGCAAGTGTTTATTAGTTGACAAGCATTTATTAAGTGCCTATAATGTTCTAGGGACTCTGCCTTCAAGACGCTCACAATCTGATAGGGAAGACTACATACCTACTCAGAATAAATTGTAGATAAACTTCCATTAGTACTGATGATCATATATATATATATATATATATATATATATATATATATATAGCTGTCTGTGTTTTGTATTCCCCATAAGGATGTAGTTTCATTTTTTTTATTGTGGCCACAGTGATTGCCACATAGTAGTATTAATAAATGCTTGCTGATTGACTGGAGACTTCAGAAACATCCTAGAACAACCCTTAGCTGAATAAAAAGAATCTACTTTTTAATACATGCTTATAGCCCCCAGAGCATATTCTATCCCCTGATAGAATACAAGCTTCTTGAGATAAGTCACTATTCCATTTTTGTTTCTGTATTCTCGATATTCAATAGGGTTCCAGCCATACAGTAGGTGCTTCATAAATGTTAACTAATTACTTCATAAATGTTAACTAATAGAATTGCCCATTCCTCCATTCCACTTGTAAAGATCTCAGTCAGGAAACATTTGGTTAAGATTATCCACCACACATACTGTGCTGACTTTCACCATGCTGCCACTTAAACCCACTGGTACTAGAATTTATTTGGGGGGAAAGAAGAGAATTTTATTTCACATGTCAGGTCTTCATACATTTGAAGAACAGCTATCATCTTCTTTATATCTAAATTTTTGCCTCTCCATGCTGAATATTTGCAGTTCTCTCAACAGCAATCCTACCATTGCACAATTTTCTGCTTGCCTATGTGGTCCAATGGGACATTGTCTATTAATCGAGATCTAGGTTGTCACTAAGGTTTAGAAGACATGGGACTATTATCTTCCTCCTTCTGAACTTACATCATTGCAACTGAAGACTGGGTTAAACCTCTTGACCCCAACTTCACTGATGACTTATAGTCAGTATTCATTCTGTGAAACTATTTAGGATTAGAGAGCCAAGAGACAATTGTGTGGTCTTTGTGTATTTCTCTAATAGCTTTTGGAATCATTGCACTTTTTTCCATGTCCTCATTTATCTATTTTGATGATGCAGTGTATTTAGGGTAAAGGACTTTAGATATAAAAATAAAATTAGTTTTCCCTTTCCCTTTGACTCCCCCTCTTTTAACAGGTTTGAGGCATGAAAGCTCTTTACTAAGTTGAACATCAGGGAGTTATTCTAGCTATCAACAGCTGCTACCATTAAATGTGAATTAATTAATTTATTGATTCATTTATGAAATATGTATTAAGCTCCTTCTAAATGAAGCCCTGGCATTGCTTCATTCTTCTAGTTTCCAACCCCCCAATGAAGAAATACGGTGACATAAAAGACTATAGATTTGAAGCCAGAGTGTTACGGGTTCAAGACTTGTTCAAGAGAAGGAAAGGTAATAAGTATTTATTAAGTGCCACTACATACCAGATACTATGCTAACTTCTCTATAAATATTATTTCATTTGATGAAATGAACACAACTACAACATAATTTTTAAAATACAGGATAAGACAGGTAATGGAACATTGTCAGAAACCACAAGTGGAACCTTGTATTCTATTTTGGGGGTCATCCTTGATAAATTGGATCATTTGTCCATGTCAATTTAATAAAAATTATGATGCTACCAAAATTAATTTATCATTTTATTGCATTACCACCTAAACAACCAAGGTAAGATTTTATGGAGAAAAATAAAATTCATGTGAAGGGGGAAAAAGGTTTCCAAGCTCAAGAGAAAGAATGAAGAAAAACAGGAAGAAGAGGCATAAAATTATGAGACATCAAACTAAATTATAAAATACTAATCATCTAAATTATTTTGTGCTGCTATAAATAATGGGATGGAAAAAAGCAAGAGCCAAAACCCAAAAAATATCCCCACTGTAAATAGTAGCCTCCTTCTAAAAAAATAATTATAAGAACATGATTTGCTTTGGGGAAGGATTTTCTACTATTGGACCAAAACTGTCAGAAAATCTTGGAAAACAGTTTTGCAGAAATTAAATTTAGATTTCTCTCTATATAAGCATATAAACATTCTGTGTAAACATAAAAAGCACCAAGGATTTCTATGATCTGAATATGTAGTACCATATAAAAATAATGAGAATGGAAAGATTTTTACAATTATATCTGTATGAGAAATCTTAATCAATCAAGGGTTAGAGATGATGATTAAAGACAAGAAAGTTCCAGTAACATAAAAATTTTAAAATATTTTAAACCATACAAAATCATTATAGATAAGACACAAAGGAAACCATCAAGTGAAAAACATTTGAATAAAAGTCACTATAAGAATCTGATATTCCAAGATATATAAGGAGTTGACTCAATTTACATGATTTTCCAAAAGTCCTTGTGCAGTATTAAGCTTTAGAAACTCAGAAGACTTATTAACCTAAAATTTCACTAAGATTTAAGGAATCTCTCTTTATGCTGAACCCCAAGAATTATGCCTTAATAGATAAGTTATCAAAGGCTATGAATAGCTCTCAAATAAGACTTGCATATTATCAATAACCATAAGAAAACATGCTCCAAATCCCTAATAATAAGAGAAATGAATATTTATTTTAAATGCTAAACTTTTGCCTCAAAGTAAAAAAATTAGGTGATAAAATATGGAAACAGTGGCAAATTTGTGGGAAGGCACACACATCCACACTCTAATACATGGCTTGTGAAGTTGCAACCGCGAAAGAGTTTGGAATTATGAAACAGGACACTAAACAATTCCATCCACAAATCCTGTCACTGATTATGCATCCCAAAGAGGCCAGTATAAGATTAAACCTAATCTGTCCTTTTATTGTTTCTCTGTCTGCCTGTCTCCTTGTCCACGTATCTGGACTTTTGTCTGTTTGTCAATCTATGGTTCTATCTGAACATGTTTGTATCTATCTATACATTTATCTCTCTCTCTCTCTCTTTCTCTCTCTCTCTCTCTCTCTCTCTCTCTCTCTCTCTCTCTATCTATCTATCTTATAGAAATACTTTTTGTCACATAAAGGAACTGGGAAAAAATAAAGGCAGGCTAAAATAGTCCCTGATCTCACGGACCTTAACATTCTAACAGGTGAAACAACATACAAAAAAGTCCACATACAAAATATATATAATATAAATAGAATATAATGTCAAAGGAGGATATTAGGAGTAATGTGAGTTGGATTCACATTCTATTAAGGGAACAACATACCCAAACTTGTACATATGATATAAATATGGATTACATGGAAAGCAATACAGAAGGGAGAGGGAAATAGACTGCATTGAGTGAAGAAAAGCAAGATCTTTTGACTTTTGAATTGCAGATGATGATGGAGAGTAAAAGGAAAAAAAAATACTGGAAAAGTAGGAATGGACCAGGTTAGGAGGCAATTCAATTGAGACATTTTATGATGAATAAGAGAAGGAATCATTTGCTTCTTAACTTTACTGAGTAGAGGGATAATAACTTACTTAGACCAAAATCTCCTGATGCAGAGAAGGAAATTGGAAGGGTAATGCAAGAACCCTCCAGGAAAGCTCAGACATTTGAAATGGGCCTTTCTTTCTTTCCTTCTTTTCTTCTTTCTTTCCTTCCTTAATTCCCTTCTTTCCCTCCCCTCTTTCCTTCCTCCCTTCCTCCTTCCTCCCTCCCTCCCTTCCTTCCTTCCCTTCCTTCCTCTCTTCCTTGTTTCCTTACTTTCTTCTTTACTTCCTTCCTTCCTTTCCTCCCTCTTTCCCTACTTCCTTCCCTCCCTCCCTCCCTTCCTTCCTTCCTTCGTACCTATTTTCCTCCCTTCTCCCCTCCAATATCCTTGATTCAATGAGTTATTGCTTTTTCCAGAGCAGTTTCTGGGACATTTCAGAAAAGCAATGAAGACTGCATTAAGTACTCAGTCCAAAATACCAGGGGTAAAAGAGGAAACATTTTCAGCATTCTGGTGGTTAGAAAAGTGACCCATTGCAAAGGCCCAGAGACACTCAAAGGAACTGCCTGAAATGAAGATAGGAAGAAATGTTACACTCTCTCTAAAGAGCTTGTATACTCCTTCAGAATGGTGATCCCAGGCCTATTGCTCCTAATATACTCGCTGTTGGCTTGCAGAATAAAAGGGCTCCTGGGGGAGAGGGGTTAGAAGGGGGAAGAACTTCTTTAATGATGATCCTTCTCTATAATTGGGGAGAACTGTCACAGTTCCAAGGCAGACAGGAATGCTTGCAGTCACAAGGGAGCAGGGATCCTGAAGATATATATCATTTGTGACTGCAAGGGGTCAGCGGCCCTTATAGGGTAAGGACCAAGAGAGCAGTTACAAAATCTCTTCAGATCATAACAACTTAAAAATAGGAAAAATTCAAAAAGATAGAACTAGGTCCAAAAGCAACAAAGTGAAAAAAAAAAATCTGAAGCTTAGGACAGAGAACAGGACCTGCTCCACAGGAACAAAGCCCAACTCAAACACAAAGTTCAAAATCAAGGAATAGACTGGAAAAATGAGCAAACAATAAAACAAGCAACTGACCATAAAAAGATACAAACTCAAAAATACATAACAATGTTAAAATAGCTATAAGCAAATCTTCAAAGAAAAATTGTGAGTTGGACAGAACTACAACAAGAATTACTAGAAGAGCTAAAAGGATTTTTTAAATCAAATAAAATGGTGGAAGTTGAATCGAGAAAAGAACCTAAGAATGATACAAGAAATTTTTCAAGAGTCAATTAACAGGGGCAGCTAGGTGGTGCAGTGGATAGAGCACTGGCCCTGGAGTCAGGAGTACCTAAGTTCAAATCCAGCCTCAGACACTTTAATAATTACCCAACTGTGTGGCCTTGAGCAAGCCACTTAACCCCATTGCCTAGCAAAAACTAAAAAAAAAAAAAGAATCAATTAACAGCTTGGGAAAAGAAGCACCAAAAATACTGAAGAAAATGGCACCTTTACAACAAAATTGTCCAAATGAGGAGAAAAGAAGTACAAAAGCTCACTGAAGAAAATAATTCTTTAAAAGTAAAAATTGAGCAAGTGAAAGCTAATGACTCCAGGAGACAGCAAGATGCAGTAAAATGAAATCAAAAGAATGAAAAATAGAAGAAAATGAAAAAGATCTCATTTGAAAACAGATGAAAAAAGATTATTTGAGAATTATTGCAGAGCCTAAGAGCCATAATCAAAGAAAGAACCTAGATATCATGTTTCAAGAAATTATTAAGGAAAACTGCCTGATATCCTAAAGAGATTCCAATGAAAACTACCAGGAATATTATATATAGTCTTATATTGCTAGGAGAATGAAAAAACCAAATCAAAAATCATGCATTCATAGTCAAGTTCACACAAGATTTAGTAGTTTATGTGTTAAAGGAGTGGAGGTACATATTTCAAGAGGTTAAGGGATTGAAATTACAACTAAGAATAATCTGCTTAACAAAAGTGAATATAATCTTTTAGGGGGTAATGAATCCTTTATGAAATAGAGAACTTTTAAAAATTCCTGATGAAAACACCAGGGATGATAGAAAAATTGGCTTTCCAACACAAGACTCAGGAGAAGCACAAAAATATAAGCATGTAAGACAATTCATAAGGGATGTAACATTGAACTGTTTATATTCCCATATGGCAAGAGATAAATATAACTCCTAAGAAGATTATAATTATTATGGTAGTTTGAAGGACTCTGTATATGGAAAGGGCATGGATGTGAGTTGACTATGTTGGGATTATTCAATAAAAATGTATATGCAAGAAAAAGGAGTGCACTGGAAGAAGGGGGAAAGGATAGGAAAAATGAGGAAAGTTGCTTCATATAAAACAGCTGTTCAAGGAAGCACTTTTACAATGGAGGGAAATATGGTGGGATTGGTTAGGTAATGCTTAAATGTAATTTATCTGAATGCCTTCAAAGAAAGAAGGGTTTAGAAAAATAATCAATTAGGTATATAAATCTATCTTACCCAACAAGAAGTAGGAGAGAAAAGAGATAAGAAGAAGGAGTGAAAAAAAAGAGGGTGGATTAAGGAGGTAGTCAGAAGCAAAATAGACTTTTGTAGATGGATGGGACAAAAACAAATAGAGAAGAGTATAGTTAGAAGAAAATAGGATGAAAGGAAATGCATAATTAATAATCATAATTTGAATGTAAATATTAGAATTTGCTGCTATAATAAAAATGAAGAACAGAATGAATGAGAAACAAAGCTCCAATAATATGTTGTTTATATGAAACACACTTGAAAAAGAGACACACGTTAGAAGTAAAAATAAGGGACTAGAGTAGATTTTATTATGCTTCAGCTGAAATCCAAAAGTCAGGAATCAACCATGATCTCAACCAAAGCAAAAATAAAATTAAAGTGATAAGCAAGAAAACTACATCTTGTTAAAAGGTATTAAAGGCAATGAAATAATGTCAATCCTAAACAAAATGCACCAAATTTCAGAGCATCTGAAACATATTCATAAAGAAAAGTTAAATGTTACAGGAGGAAATAAGCAATAAAAATATACTAGAGGGGGACTTCAACCTTCCCCTCTCAGAGCTGGAAAATTGTAACCATAAGATACATAAGAAAGAAGGAGATGAATATAATCTCTTAAAAAACTAGACGTGATAGACCTCTGGAGAAAGCTGAATAGAAAAAGAACAAAAGTAAGCCTTCTCAGCTATTCATGACACCTTCAAAAAATTGTCATGGATTAGAGTATAAAAACCTTACAACCAAAAGCAGAAAATCAGAAATATTAAAGGCATGTTTTTCAGATCACAATGCAATATAGATTGAATTTAATAAAGTGTCTTTGGGAACTAAAAAACCTAATCCTGAAATAATGGGAGTCTAAGAACAAATCATAGAAATGATTAAAAACTTCATTAGAGATAATGCTGATAAGACAACATATCAAAATTATTATGTTGCAACCGAAGTAGTCTTTCGGAAAAAATTTTCTACTTCTAAATGCATAAATTAAGAAAAGAGAGAAAGAGTAAACCAATGAATTGACTATGGAATTAAAACAACATCAACTAGAAAAAGAACACATGAATCCCTCACCGTGCACTGAAAATAAAAGGGGAAATTAATAACATTGAAAGCAAATATAACTGAACTAAAAATAAAAGGAGTTAGTTTTATGAAAAAACCCAACAAATTTATAAACCATTGGTTAATTTGATCTTTAACAATAAACTCAAGTTACTTGAATCAAAAAAAATGAATGTACATCAAAGAAAATGAAATTAAAACAACTAAGAATTATTTGCTGAAGAAAATGCCAGTAAAAATAGTCATAATTCCAAATTGTTTTCCAGAAAGGTTGTATTGATTCACAACTCCACCAGCAATGCATCAGTGTTCCAGTTTTCTCCCATCCCCTCCAATATTGATCATTTTCCTTTTTAGCTATATTGGCCAATCTGGTAAGTGTGAGGTGATACCTCAGAGGAGTTTTAATTTGCATTTCTCTAATCAATAATGCTTTAAAGCATTTTTCATGACTAATTAGTTTTATTTTTTCTTCTGAGAATTTGTGCAAACTCTTTTTAATTTCATGTAATCAAAATTATCCATTTTATTTTCTGTGATTTTCTCATTGTATCATGATGTCTCCTATGGATACAATCATATTTCTTTCTTCATACTTAACTTAATTGTGAACTAGACTACAGCAGGAGATGAAATTATATTTCCTTTGAAAATGGCAAAACTCTTTTATGACCTCAACTTTCTCCTTAAAACAAACATCCATATTTCAAAATGTCAATATTCCCCCAGTGTTGCTGCAAAATTACAAATCAAAGTAAATTTCTGACTCTCAATGACAAAAAAGAGTATTCATCAAGGGCTAACAGAAAGAACCGTACTGGGGATGATCAGGCTGTAACATGACAAATATGGAATTCTGGGTCTCATCCCACCAGTTTTAGTGATATCCTGCAAGACAATAACATGAGTTGTACAGAATGGAAATAAAGGATGGATGCTATAGTCACATCTTTGAGTTCACAGAACCATTTACATACTCACAAGAGTGCTTTAGGTTATATTCAGGGTAGATGTAATTGAAGCATTTGACAAATTCTCTCAAGTCATTCCATTGGAGAAGACAAAGTGATTTAGGCTAGATCATAGTACTAGGTGAATTTGAAATGAGCCAGATGGCTAAATCTATGTCCTAAAATATCCCTGAAATTATGCCAGAGGTTTCATCAAGATTGTCTGCTTTTGGGGAGAGAAGAGGGCATCACTGAATTGGAAGAGGTTTTAGGAACCTGGTGGAAAAACAGGACTCACAAGATGTAGAAGAATTGTGCCTCTTTTTTATGAGACATTCCATTATGTGATTTTCTCCATTTGTTTATGGACTCCTATGAGCCACTGGCATATTCTACATTTTTTTGGAGTGAAATAGATGGCATCCTCTGCTCAATATTACTTCTTACTTTGAGTGCTTAGATGGAGACCTTGTTCCCTATATTTGTGTAAAACTAGATTTGAGCTATTCAAAAGTCATTATGTTCAGTTATTCTAGAACAAATTTTGGATGGTAGAACTATAAAACAAAATGATGGATTATCTTTTGGGGAGCATCCACAATTGATCCTATTTCTAGTGATCCTTAAGCCACAGGTTACAGACACACAGTCAGACAAGGACACAGAAACAAACATATACACAGAGACACATTCACAAAATCAATCAGACCAAATAAAAAATGTCCAAAGAAATGCGAGATAGTCATTGGTCAAGGGTGTTGTAGAAGGAGAGAAAATCAGTCAAGAGCATCTCCCAACTTCCTTCCACACCTGGGGCTAAGTATTTTAACAGTTATCTTTGTTTCCCAATTCTGCATGGGACTTAGAGTCCCTCCAACTGACATTTCTCCCCAGTTTGGCAGAAATATGAAAGAATAAACATCTGGGAATAGTTCTTTCCTCCTCAGAATCAGTTTGGGGATGCCAACAATGATAGTTGAAAAATGCAAAGATTTTATTGTGGTCCCAAAGCGGTGTTCCTTAGTAGGACAGGAACAGGTGTTGAAGCCTGGCTAATGCTTTCCACTTAGTGTGATAACATATTTACAGTCTCCTTTCCCCTCACCAGAAGGTTTTGCTTGCATCTGGATCAACTTGCTTTTTGTGGGTCCCTAATTAATTGCACAAATATTTCACTGGCCCCAAATCCCCCATTAGTTCTGCCTTTGAAAGACCAGAAGTTTTAGCCCATGGAAAAAGCTACATGCTTAGAGTTAAAAAAATAAAATAAAAAGCTTGTTCAAACGCATTTCTTGGGGATATGAATTAAAAGCCCTTGTGTTAGAAGGCCCAGAAAGAAAGAACTTTTCTTGTTAGGGGGGAGGGGCCTGAAGGGTGGGGAAAAACATTATCCAGAAATGTCACCCACGATTCCCCAGAAACTCTCATTTTCTTCCCATGCACTTTTCTGTGTCTACAACCGAAGAGGTCTAGGAAACTTGTTTTCAGGCTCATGACAGGAAAATTGAAATTGGACTCCTCAAGGTTAGGTAAATATTCTGCCCAATTACAAAAACCATATGCCAATGCTTCAATCATCTCAGAATCTGTCTCAGTGGTAGTTCTCTCTACACAGAGGAGCTGCAGATTGCAACTACTCACAATTTTACTACAATATGGAACAATGAAAAGAACACAGGATTTGAAGTTAAAGGACTCAGATTCGAACCATGAGACCTTGGACAAGTCAGCTAATCTCTCTGGGCATCACTTTCACCATCAACATAAGGAAAGTGGAATGGACTAGATAGTCTGTGAAATTCCTTCCAGGTCTACAATAAATCTATGATTCCATGATCATAGTCACACCTGCAACACATCCTTGCTTAGATGTTCTCAAGATTCTAAACTGGCCTTTGCTTAAATTTATGTATCTTCCTTCCTAAAGGTTTAGAATTGGCTTGTTTGTTCTACCATGATTGTTACTTGAGAAAATATGCTGGCAAAACTCACTGATCTGGGAGAAGCTGGAACACATAAATAACATCTCCTTGCTCAGATATCTTTAAGACTGTAAATTGTAATTTGCTGTCTTTTCAACTGGAATGTAACCTTGATGGAAGAGGGATTATTTTCTTCTTTTTAAGGGTTTTCCTGGAATCTATCAAAGTGCCTGGTACATAGCAGGTAACTTTAAAATATTTGTTATTAATTTTTTGAAACAGCAGCTATGAAAGAACTGGAAATTGAGAGGATGTTCAGAAATTAAGGAATATCTGAATACAATATAGTATATGAATATGATGGACTATTATTGTTTTATAAGAAATTATGAGCAGGAGAATTTCAGAAAAAGCCTGGAAGAAACTTTCACGAACTAATACTGAGTGAAGTGAACAGAACCAGGAGAATATTATACACAGTAACAGCAAAATTGTGTGATAATCAACTGTGAATGAATTAGCCATTCTCAACAATACAGTGATTCAAGACAATTCCAAAAGATTTGTGATGAAAAATGCTATCCACAGTCAGAGAAAAAAACCATGGAGTCTGGATGTAGATCAAAGCATATTTTCTTTTTTTTAAATTGTGTTTTTTTAACTTTTATTCTGATTTTTCTTTTACAATATGACTAATATGGAAATATATTTAAATGATTTAGCATATAACCTTTATTATATGGCTTACTGTCTGGTGAGGAGGATGAGAATTGAGGGAGGGAGAAAATTTTACAAAAATGGATGTTAAAAATATCTTTACATGTAATTAGAAAAACTAAGATTAAATTGGCTAGCAATTCTCAGTTGAAAAAATTGAAACTATCTATAGTCATATGAAAAATGGTCTAAATCATTATTTCTTAGAAAAATATAAATTAAAACAACTTTGAGGTTTTACCTCACACTTATCATACCTAATATTACTAATAAGGAAAAATGATCAATATTGGAGGGAATATGGGAAAACTGGGACACTGATGCATTGTTGGTGGAGTTGTTAACTGATCCAACCTTTCTGGAAAACAATTTGGAACTGTGCCCAAAGGGCAATAAAACCATACATAACCCTTTGATCCAGCATTACCACCACTGGTCCTATATCCTAACGGAATCATGAAAAAGGGCAAAAATCCCACATATACAAAAGTATTTATAGCATCTCTTTTCATAGTAGTCAAGAACTGGAAATTGAAGGGATACTTATGAATTGGGGAATGGCTGAAGAGATGGTAATATATGAATTTAATGTAACGGTATTGTTCTATAAGAAACCATGAGACATGGAGTTTTAGAATAGCCTGGAAAGACTTGTATGAACTGATACTGAGTGAAGTGAGCAGAACCAAAAGAAGATTTATACACACTAACATCGATATTGGGTGATGATCAACTATAATGGACTTGTTCAGTTATAATAACCAATAACAATCTTATAAGACTTGTGATGACAAATACTAGTCAGAGCATGAACTGTGAAGTTTAAATGCAGACTAAAGGTTACTATCTTTGATTTTTAAAAGTTTTCTTAAATATTATATATTTTTCCTCTCTGTTGTGTTTTCCCATTTGGATTTGATTCTTCTTTCACAACATGATTAATATGGATCCATGTTTAGCATGGTTACACATATATAGCTTGTTGATTTCTGTAAGGGGGAGAGGGGAAAGAAGGGAGGGAAGAAGAAAATTGTAAAATTCAAATCCTTGCAAAAATGATAGTTGAAAACTATCTTTGCATAAAGTTGGAAAATAAATAAAATATTTTTAAAAAGAAAAAATGATTAAGATAAAGAAAAAGAAACTGCAACTATGAATTATAAAGGAATAACATATGAAAGAGTTATCTCAGGACACTGAAAGTTAGAATAGGATCTCCATGGCTTCTCCTCGAGGGAACAGTACCAAAGTAGGTGCACATGAGGGGAAGCTAGACAGATTATCAGTTCTATTCCACTCTAGGGACCTTGTTGGCACTGATCTTTGACTTATTGGGATGACATTTATATTGACACTCAAATAGAGGAAGCTAGATAGGTTAGTTTAGGAAGACATAAGTTCAAATCTGGATTCAGATACTTACTAGCTATGTAATTCTAGGTAAATCACTTAAGTGCTACCTTAGTTTCCATATATGTAAAATAGGAATAGTATAATAACTACTTTTTAGGGTTATGGTGAGGATCAAATTAAATAATAATTGTAAAGCACTAAGGACAACACCTGAGCAAATGCTATATAAATGCTGCTGTTATTATTACTATTATTTTTAGGTAATAATTTACCATTCAGCATTTTTGGGACAACAGACTGATATCACATGGATCCAACAGAAGAAAAATAATATTTTTTGAACAAACATATTTTTTCAAGGTGTTTTATTTTAAAAAGTCTTAAAAACTTTGTGATATAAATTTTATTGTTGGAATATGTAAAATTTGGGCCATCTAGGTGGCACAGGAGATAGAGCACCAGCCCTGAAGTCAAGAGGATCTGAGTTCAAAACTGACCTCAGACACTTAATTTCCTAGGGCTGTGACCTTGGGCAAGTCACTTAACCTCATTGTCTTGCAACCCCCCCCCAAAAAAAAGAATATGCAAGATTTTAAATATTTAATATATGTATATATTATATCTATTACTAAAGGCATGAATATTCTTGATATTGTATCATCAGAGGATTGGTATTTGGCAACACAGACAGAACTACAAGGAGTATTCTGAGCTAAAAGAGTACCCCAACTAAAGAAATGAAGAAATTCAGGATACATATTAGAAGAAATTATTGAAATACATGGAAATGTGGAATATTGACCATGTCAACTGAGGGAATGAGAAATCACTTTATGTGTTCTGTAACTTATCTGAGTATTTCTAGACCTTCTACAATTCTTAGTAAAAATAAGTCTATTAGAAAATGATGAGTGCTTAATCTAACTCAGGAGACATACTTCATATAGTTAAAATGATGTTATTTAAAAATATTAAAATTTACTTGTTGGAAAAATCTAGTTGAAGCTTCCAAAATAACCACAGGTGCTAATAAGCTTCTGCACATCATAATATATTATTATAACATCTCAGTGGAACTTCAGACACATTAGCCTATTTACTGATACTCTCAATTTACATTCCATCTTCCTTTCTCACACTTTTGAACTAACTTTCCCCACCTTCCTGCTCAGAATGCTCTTCTCATATTTGTCTCTTAGCTTTCCCAGCTTATATAGAGATATAAGGGTCAAAATGGCATCTGATGCAATCTATTCATTTATACATTGGGATAATGAATCTCAGAGGCAGCATGGCAGAATGTATAGAACACTGGACTGCTCAGAAATCTAATGAATGGATAATTACCACATTAGTCACTTGACCTCTCTGTGCCTCAGTTTCCTCATTTACAGAATGAGAGGGTTGGGCTTATATGCTTGAAATCCCCAAGGGATTCAAAACCTAGTCTCTTGGTTCCAAATCCATTGTTCTTTCTACTCAGTGCAACCTATTATCTCAACTTCCTAGAATACTATAAATCCAAGAAGACAATGAAGTGGATTTGGGTTGGGGCAGGGGCAATGGTAGGACTACAGAGAAAAGAAAGTATTTAAGAGATGCTTTGGATGTAGAATAGATAATTATATCTGGGAAGGGAGAGAGAAGGAAGAAATAGGTTAACCCCAAGGTTTTGAAGGAAAGAGCTATGTTGAATGGTTGAACCACAGAAAAAGAAATGAGATACCATTGGTGATGGGGTTGTAGGAGGAGGGAATCCAAGAACCACAGGACTATAAATTCAAAGCTGGAAGAAACAGAGTTCATTTAGTCCAATTCTCTTAGTATATAGCTACGTCCCAGGTCATACAGATAGGAAATGGCAGAACCAAGATTTGAATCCATATCTTTTGACTCCAAAACCTATTCCCTTTCTTTTGCCTGAATTTCCATTGGGAAGCTCAGGGGGAGAAGATGGGATTTTGGAGTCATGTGTGTAGAGGGGCTACTAGAAAGCAAGGAAATGAAAAACTATTGCCAAAGGAGGGGGGAGGCCAAATTGAAATCTTTATGGGGAACACCCACATCTAAGAGGCTGAAAAGATGACACCTATGAAGAAGGCATAGAATGATGAATTAATGAGGTAGGCATGGAGTCAAGAGAATTCACATTCTGAAGCCAAGGGAAAAAGAGTGAATGTAATAGGAGTGGGAGACTAATAGTGATATATGCAGCATAAGGGTCAGGAGGACAAGGATTGTAGAAAGGCTAGAGGCGTTGGCGATCTCAAGGTCACTGATGACCTTTGAGAGAGCAGTCTCAGCAGAGGCGTGGGGACAGAAGCTGGAATTGCAAGGAGTTGAAGAGTGAGTGGGTAGTGAGGAAGTGGAAACATCCACTTCATTTTCCATCAGTTACTAACAGTCAAATGACTTGGGTGAATTGCCAAACATCCTGGAGCTCACCCCTGTAGGGGGCACAGGGCATGGTTCAGTGGTAGAAGCTTCAATTTAATGCTTGTGTTATTCCTCCCCCTCCTTGAGCTTCCCACTGGGCTTATCATAATTCTGATAATGAAGGTTGAGAGAGCTTCAGCAGATTATCTGTCTATCCATCAGTACCTTTGTATTTTTATCTAGCATCTATCTATCTATCTATCTATCTATCTATCTATCTATCTATATCCATCATTCATAATTTATCTATCTCTATAATTTATCTTTATCCACCAGCTATCTATATTATCATAAATCATTATTTATATCTATTAGTATGAATCAATATCTATCTATCTATCTATCTCTACAGTCTATAGTGGATAGCAAACTCTTCTGACAGCAGTAAGATCTGAGTTCAGACTACTTTTTGACATACAATGGGGGGGTGAACTTGACCAAATCATTTAATTTCTCAATAATATAATTCTAAAATAAAAGATTACAGAGAAGGCGTTACCCTGCATTGATGAAGATGTTCCTTACCAGGAGGTGTCTAAAGCAATCAAATCATAGGATCAGGTTCTATCTCTATTCATTAAAGAATCTGGATCAGTGGGAAATTCATTGGAAAGTCTGCCAGGGTTAATACCACCAGAGATACCACCAGGGTTGGCATGAAGCCTGGCATAAGTAGGTGTCAATGCTTGTGGAATTCTTAGAGGGGATCACGAAAAGGATTCCTCCTCCTAGTTCCTCTTCCCTTGGCCAACTATTGTAAATCCTTAGGATTAAGAACTGTGACTCAGAAAGATGAGCCAGGAACAATGGATGGGGGTGATACAAAGGCAGACTTGTGCCTCTCTCATCACACATTCCATTCCATTCAACAAATGCGTCCCTTGTATTTTCATTTTATTTTACTTGAATCTAGGTTATTTTTCTTATGTGGTTGTGAGCTCATTAAAAGACCATGTTGGATTCCAAAGCTGATCCTCCATAGAGCCTGACACAATTCTTTACATATAGTAAGCAAAGCTAGTACTAACTCTGATCCATCATGGTTTCCTCAAGGACCTGACATCCTATGGCCGTGCTTCTCTTGATTACAATGCCAGTTCACTGATGTGCCTACTCTCTCTCTCTCTCTCTCTCACCCACCAGGGATCTGTGGGCATCATGTCTACAGGCCAGGTGTTCCTATCAGGGAAGACTTTCACTGCTGTAATATCTGTGCTGAGGACTTGCAACACACAATATATCAAATATCAGTGAGGGAATTAGCAAGAGAAAAGCAGTACTAGTTACTTTACATCTCTTCGCCTCAATGAATTTAGTCCTCCCTCTGATTGTATCCTCTCTCTTCTGGTGTTCAACAAAATCTAGATTTCTTCTGAAGCAAAGGGATCTCTAAGCACTTTCCCAGGTCCGACTGCTTCCTATCTAAGCATTCTTGACACAGACAATGAGAAGAGGAGTTGGAAAATTCTTTGCTTCCCAGCACCTCTTTTGGACCCACCCTCAGCCCCCAATTACACAACTCATCCTTTCAAATTACTTCATTCTAGTCAGGTTGATCAAGCAATAAATGAATAATTATGAAGCATCAGGATATACCATATGCTGTGCTAATTAATAGGGACACAAATACTAAAATGAGACATTCTCTGATTTCAAGAAGTTTGTAGTTTATTGGGAAGGTAACATATGTGTGAAAATGTAGCCATTTGTTGACAAGGGGACTGATGATAAATTTTTCCTTGAGAAGGAATGAGTGAAAAATGATAGGAGGTGAAATTTGAACAAGATGAGGGTGGGGAATGCCAAGAAAAAGTGAGCACTGCACCCGAGGTGGAGTGTGGAAAAGTTCCAGTGCCAGTCCCCAGGAACTTTGTCTAGTTCATGGACTCATTTAAGAATTGATTATCCTAAATAAAATTTTGCTCTTTCCCTAAATATCAGTGCTACTGATATCTAGTGAAATGATCCTCTCTCCACCTCCTTCCTATCTTTTGTCTTACCTGGCTACCTGACATAATTTACCTTTGGGAAATTTCTGCTCTCTTTAAAATATATTTATTTTCTGTGTGTATTATTTTTAGTTTTTTTCAAGGCAGTGGGGTTAAATGATTTGCCTAAGGTCACACAACTAGGTAATTAATATGTGCCTGAGACTGGATTTGGACTCATGTCCTCCTGACTCCAGGGCAGGAGCTCTATTCACTGCATCACCTAGCTGCCCCCTTCTCTATGCATTTTTAACAATAACCCTCTCCCCCAATATCAGAGTGTACATTATGAATCATATTCCATTCTGGATATATATATTTGCTGAAAAGAAATGGGTCAAACTTAACATTGAGCCTCTGTGGAAGTGCTTGTACTCTCCTCTTTCACACATACAAACATACACAAACTCTTTAATTATGTCACTTGGTTTTTTGGTCTCTCTGTCTCTGTTTTTGGACTTCTCTTTCTCTTTCTCTCTCCATCTCTATCTGTTTCTTTGTTCTTCTGTCTCTCAACTCAAAGAAGAAATTCAAAATGTACCCAAGGCAGAGACAAAGTGATCTTGGAGGAAATATTTGCAGCACTTGGAAGAGTCAGTAAAGGCTTCATGTAGGAGGTGTTGCTTGAGACAAATCTTGAAGGGATTTAGACTTTAGGAAATGAGACT
Organism: Macrotis lagotis; assembly: GCF_037893015.1. Lineage (NCBI taxonomy): Eukaryota > Metazoa > Chordata > Mammalia > Peramelemorphia > Peramelidae > Macrotis > Macrotis lagotis. The sequence goes on from NC_133659.1 coordinate 18,928,882, forward strand.
GAAGTCAGAGCACATCATGTGGGAGATGGAAGGTTAGGTCAAAGGAACCTGAGCAGGGGAACAAGTGGAGTATATGAATGAAAAGGGCACTTTGACTTGACCATAGTATTGGGAAGGGAAGTGACAGAAGAAAAAAGTCAATGGGAGCCAAGTTGTGAATGCCTTTACATTTCAAATTGGGGGGGGGGGTGGTTATAAGTGATCCTGGAGGCAATAGAAAAAGAGTGACATTCAGATCTATGACTTACAATGACTTTGACAAGCACATAGAGAATGGCTCAGAGAGGGTGTGGAGCCAAGATAGCAGAGAGAAGCCAGAAGCTTTGTTAAGTTTTCCTGGGTTTCCCTCAGAAACCATTTTTATTGAATCTCTAAATGGCTCTTTGGAGTGACAGAACACACAGAACAAAATGGAGTATCTTTGAGCAAGATCTATCTTGGGTGAAGTGTGACCAAAAAACCTAGCACAGAGGGAGAAGTTGGAGACCAACTGGAAGTTCTCACCAAGAGATTTCCAGCGTGGAGTCTGGGTTCAGTACATAACAGGCCAGCTGAGAGAGTTCCAAAGCAGGTACTCCAGACTCCCATTCAGTCAGCATGACTAGGTTGGACTGGATGGCCTAGACTAGACAAGTCACTAGTGTTCCCAACTTGGAATGCCCAACTCTGAAGTTCCCAAAGCAGATTGCTCAGAATGCAAGCAGCTGGCACTCCCAATGTGGATGGCCCCAGATCATTGAGTAGGTCTCTAGGGTTCTCAATGCTTAAGATCTGCAAGTAGGCCCTTCCTCCAACACAAGAACTCAAAAAGAGTAGAAAACATCAGAAAAAATCAGCGTCTATAGAAAGTTAACTTGGAGATAAGGACAGGAATAATACCCTTTTAAAAGCGGATGGAAGACAAATCACTACATGTGCAGCTGCAGGGGAGAATATGAATGGGTCCCCATCCCCAAAAGACTTCTTAGAAGAGTTCAAAAAAGATTTTAAAAATCAAGCAGAAAAACTGGAAGAGAAATGTAAGAGAAATTGAACAGTTTTGCAAAAGGAAGCACAAAAATTGAGAGAAAAAAGTAAATCTTGTAAAAATACAACGGGGCAAATTGAAAAACATGAGAAAAGAGAACAGATCCTTTAAAGATAAAATTGATCAAATAGAAAAGGAGATATAAAAACTAATTGAAGAAAATAATTCCTTGAATAATAGATGTGGCAAGGCTAATGATGAGACATAAAGCATCGGCCAAGCAAAATTTTAAAAAATGAAAAAATAGAAGAAAGAATGGAGCAGAAAGAAGAGAGATGAGGCAGAGAAAGATGAGGGTCAGTGCCTTTGCACTAGTGAGGGAGATGAGAGTCTAGTTCTCTGAGAACATAGATAAGGTTTGGCATCTCCTGAACTGGGTTGAGCCAGGGCAAGAGCTGGGGTAACAATGAAGAGGATGCTGATTGGGGATGCAATCTTAGATGCCATGAACTTGAAACATTTGAGGGAAATCCAGTATGAAGTGTTCAATAGGCAGTTGGTGAAGCAAAATGAGAGCTTAGAGAGAGAGAGTGCGCACAGCAGTCAGAAAGATCAGGAAATGGAGATAAAGAGAAGAGAGAGGAGAAGAGGGGGGATTAAAGGAGAGCCTTTTAGATACTCAGAGGAAAGAGTAAATAGGGTGAAAATGATAACAGGTAAAAATGATAATAGAGAAGTCAGGAAAGAAGAGGACAGAGAAAAGGTTATTAGAGGTGACCAGTGAAAGGATATTGGTGGGAAGGAATCTGGGTCATGTGATCACAAGATGATGGATTAGTCCCTCTCCAGACCACTTCAAGCCTCCACCACCACTCCCTTTACTTCCTTTCCCCCTCCCTCCACCTCTCTGAATCAGGAATTTTGTACCACTAAATCCTCAAGAGAAAACTGAAATGCTTAGCATGGTGAACTTATTTATTTAACTTTAAAAATCTAATCATTAGAATGCTTCCACATAACCCCTCCCCCAGTGGTTTCCATGCAGCACTCCCATTTATATTCATTTGCAGAGAGACCAGTGAAAAGGGAGGGATGTCTCATTGCTGCCCTGTCTCTTGGACAAGAGTGACTGAGATGTGCCTAAAGGAAAGGCACCCAGAGCCCAGTGGGAGCCAGTGCTGACTCCAGTGAGGGTAGAGACCAAAGTGGAAGCCCTCAATCTCCCAAAGGGAGGAACCTGAAGCAGTCTTGCATGTCAGTCCTGGGGGACTTACCCACTAGCAAAAATGAGGTGCCAGAAAGTGAAATAGAAGAAAAAGAAGAGATCACTAAAAATATAGAGTGAAAAAATCAAAGCCCAGCACACCAGATGATATTTGAACATGCTGGATGTGATCTGCTGGATCCTGAAAAGCAGAATGAAGGTTGAGTAAGCCCTGAAGGAGAAACAAAGCTCTGGAAAGAAATATCATTTTCAGGAAAGGCAGTCCTTGATTAAAAAGAAAAGTCCTTTTGACTCATCAGAAAGCAGGGTACACCAACAAGAAACTTCAGAATGGTTAAAAGGAAAAACAGAATTCCTAAATGAAATAATTAGAAATGAATATAGGTAAATGTGAAAGCTCTCAATATAAAATGTTAAAGGTCCTTTTCAAGTACCCTCTTGTCCCCAATTCCTCAATCTCCTTAGAAAACCTTCGACAATCCTTCATCTCCCATGGAAAATTAAAAAAAAATGCAGTTCTTGCCCTTGGGAAGTTGATGATGAGGTTGGAAGATAGAGCATAAAGCTTAATAGGATATGACGTGGAACAAATAATTCTATAATAAGAATTATTGAAGGAAAGGTCCCTTTTGCCAGTCAGGAGGGCAAGCAAGGACTTCCTGGAAGTGCGTGCAGTAAGTCTTGAAGAAAAGGAAAGACTTCACTAGATAAAGATAGGGGAGACGAAAGAATTCTATTTTTAAAATGAGGAGATATCATACCCAAAATGGTCTGACAAAAACTACAGGGGGGGATGGGCAGGATACAAACCCATTAAACCAGGAGATCAGCTTCTGGTGCTGATCCTCTTGGACTTTGAACAAGTCACCTACCTTCCATTCCCTCATATGCAAAATTGAGTCAGATTCATTTTTTTTTTCCTAGAATCCCTTACAGCTCTTAATCTAACATCTCATAAGATATTTTCCTTCTAGGGGCCTCAGTTACTTTCTCTGCAAAATGAGGAGCTGGCCTGGATAATGGTATCTTAAATAGATAATATTTTAAAACTTAAGATTCTTCTTTCACTGCATGACTAATATGGAAATATGTTAAACTTGATTGTTAATGTATAATCTATATCAGATTACCAGCTGTCATGGAGAGGGGGTAGAGAGAGAGGGAAAAAATATGGCACTCAAAAGCTTACAAAAAAGATGAATGTTTGCGTGTGATTGAGAAAATAAAATAACATTTAAAAAGACTGATGTTAGATACATTAATAATAATTACTGATATTTACATGGTACTTTTAAAGTTTGAAAATTAATTTACATGCATTAGCCTATTTTAGCCCTGTGTTTCCTAGAAACAAGGCTACAAGGTAGTTATTACAGATATAATTACTCAAATAAATAGTGGTATCAGAACTGTTATTCAAGTCCCAAAGGATCTGTGATTTAGCCAGTCTGATTACTCCAAGTCACAGTAGATAATTAAGTCATTGAGAGTTTCTTGAGGTACAGAGAAGTCAAATACTTTGCTCAGGGTCACAAAGCTATAAGTATCAAAAGTGATTTTGAATCTAAACCCATTTTCTTGATTCTTAGCCCAGGATGTGATCCATCATTTCATTTCTCCCATTTTATGGCCAAGGAAACTGAGGCTGAGAGAGATTAAGTCATCTGCCCATATTGTTTCAGTTGTTTCAGTCATATCTGACTGTCTTTGAAACTTTCTTAGCAAAGACACTGGAGTAGTTTCACCATTTCCCTTTTCAGCATGTTTTACAGATGAAGAAATGGAGGCAAACGAGGTAAAATGACTTGTTCAGGGTCACACAGCTCATGAGTGCCTGAGACTGAATTTGAAGATGAAGTTGGGTTTTTCCTGACTCCAGATTTGGCACTCTAACCACTGCACCACCTAGCTGCCTCAAATCTGCCCATGACTACAGAAGGGGAAGGGTTTATTGAGCACCTATTCTTTATCAGACACTATGTTAGGCACTTTACAAATGTTATCTCATTTGAGTTTCCCAACAACCCTGGGAAGTAAGGGTAATTATTTCTCCCATTGACTAGTAAGGAAACTGAGGCAAACAAAAATTGAGTGACTTTCCCAAGGTCACACAGCTGGGTAAATGTTTGAGGCTGCATTTGATCTGCAATTGGAAACCAATTTTCTGCTGACTCTAGGACCAGTCCCTTTCATGTACCACATTTGTAGCATTCTGGCCCTATGACTCGGTTATCCCTAGGGTCCCTTCCCGCTCCAAAAGACTCATTCTATATTTAAATTTGTGCAATAATGGTTCACATTAAAAATATAGCTGGGTGGCTTCACAACACACTCAACTCTTTTGAGGCCAAGTGTTAAAATCTTCTCCTGAGAACAGACGGGCCATCGTTTTGGCCTTCACTGGGTAGTTCCGCTGTCCCTCCGAGCTGAGCGATCTATGGGGCTCCATTCATTCCAGGCCGTGTTAGGGTTTATACTTAGCACACTGAGTCCAGTTCTTGTTTGACCACAAAGGCTATCCAGAGACTGCCCTGGAGCCTGGGCCAGTAACCCAGTTCTCAATGGGAGCAGGCTTGCAAAGGTCAGCCCCTGGCTCCTCCCTAGCACAAGCTGTTCTTGGATTGCTGATTGCCCCCAACTCTCACCTCAGCCCCTGGCTCACTCCATCTTTGGCTTGACCCTCTTCTCAACCCTGAGCCATGAGATGGAGGCCAAGGCATTGGCTTTTCTGTAGCCTGGGTGTGGCCTATCTGGAATGGTCCTATCCTCCTGAGAAACAATAATCCTAGATTTAGAACTGAACAGAAACTTGGAGATTTCTTCATTTCACAGAGGAGGAAACTAAGGATGGAAAATGATTTGCTAGGATTATAGAAATGGAAAGTATTAGAACAGTCAAGACGATGAAGGGTATCACCTTTCTAGATCTCCCGATCTCTTTGCAGTTGTATTTGCCATCTTCATAGGAGCATTTAACAAATCCTGCTTAACTGACGCCCAATCCCGAGTCCTTTCTCATTATACCATTTGTTGTTGTTCAGTTAGTCTCTGGTTGCGTCTGACTAAGGAAGCTAAGGCTGAAAGAGATTAAGTATCTGTCCATGGTCTTCAGTTGTTTCAATCATGTCTGACTCTTCCTGACCTCACTTGGGGTACTCTTAGCAGATACTGGAATGGTTTGCCATTGGTTTGCCATTTCCTTCTCCAACTCATTTTACAAATGAGGAAACTGAGGCAAACAGACTGAAGTGACTTTCCCAGGTTTACACAGCTAGTTAAGTGTCCAAGTTTGGATTTAAACTCAGAAAGAGGAATCTTCTGGATTTTAAGCCTACCACTTAGCTTCCCATTGTACCACAGTACACTCTAACCCTAATAGCATAGATGAGAACAAAGGTCACTTTTCCTTAGGATGGATCAGATACTAATCCTGGCCACAATGATTTTGTATTTTCTTCTTTCTAGTCAAGGATTAAAATAGCAGGAATGAAAGGAGGAAACCCAGAGGAAAGTCAGAGAGGTTGTTAAAGCTGAAAGATGATAGGATTGAGGGGAAGGGATCTGGGTTAGAATCCCAGCTCTTCCATTATTTCCTTATATAGCCTTGGAATTGTTATTTCCCCGTCTCAGGTCCCACTTGTGACTCAGCAACACAAAAGTTTTGGATTTGTGTGATATAGTAGGAAGAGTTCAGGCCCTGGAGTTAGAGGACTAGGTCCATCTTTGACACTTAAATCTGTGTGCCCTTGAGGGACTCAAGTTTCTTCAATTATAAAAAGGGGTGGGGTACTGAATCACTTTCCAATTCTGAATTCTAGGATGTTCTTATTCACTGACTAGAGAATCTTAAGTAAGCTCCCTCTCTAAAACTCATTTTAATTGGACTACATGGCCTCTAAGGTTCCTTCTTAGCTCTGAATTCTATGATGTTCTGATTTAACATGTAATCCTAAAGCCTCTACTCTGAGCCTTGGTTTTCTCTCTTGTGCAAAACAGATGAGAAACAAGGGACTGGGATGCACAGTCAAAAGAGATCTGGGTTCAAGGTCAGAAAGCCTTGAGGTCAAGTCTTGGGAAATCCCCACCAGGAAGAAATTGCAGATCTAAACTACTCTCCCTACAAAATAGAGGATAATTCATTTGTACTATGCATCTCAAATTCCTATCATATCCTCTCCTTTATAAAGATGGAAGGAAAAGGTGGCTATACCTTTCCCTATGTCCTTGATTCCATCCCCATCTACCTCTTATGAGGGTTTGATCCATTGATCCTCCACTCTCCCTTTTTATCCTCAATGCCCCCTATCTCCTAACTCTTTCCTCACAAATATGCTTGACCATAATCCATGCATCCAGGGTTGTCTTGGATTCAAATGGGAGTATTTGCACCATGATCCCTTTAGTCAGAAAGTTATATATCAGCATAAGTGACTCATCTTTTCTTTTGGGCTACTTTCTCAGCAGTCTCCAAACTGCTAGAATAGAAGTCACATCATAGAAGATACAATGAGCCCTTTTGACTTTGGAGCTGTTGACATACCTTAAAAGGTATCATCAACCACTACCTCTACCACCAACAGCATCACCACTACAACCACCTCTACTACCACCACCATGACCATCACCACCACCACCACCAACACCCACACCAACACCATTAAAACTACTACATAAAGTTCAAAGCTGAAAATCAAATCCAAGTCATGGAATTTTTACTTAGAAGGGAAATCATCAATTATCTATTCCAATTCATATCCAAAGAATGATTCTCCCCATATCCCACAGCATATCCAATAAATAGACACGTCACCTCTACTCAAAGACCTGCTTGCAAGAGAAAATTGCTACCTTTTGAGGCAGTCTATTCCACTTCAAATTGTTAAGAGAATTTTGTTGACATCCAAACTAAAATTGCTACTATGGGACCAAGTAGAATAACTTAGTGCCTCCTCCCTGGGCCAACCTTTCAAGCTCTGCCTTTAGTCTTCTTTCTCCAGGCTAATGATTCCTATTTCCTTTAGTTGACTCACCAAGCCAAAGCTCAGCTCTCCTTCCTCATTCTGACTCTCACACCTGGCTGGACAAACATCTGGATATGTTTTTGTACATGCAGACAGACGCACACGCCCATTCCCATACTGCTCATTCACTCTTGAGTGTTCTTCCATACCTTCAGAAGAGTCAAGTCCCCGACATACACCATCTTTTGCATCTTGACAAAGGCACAACACAAATCCAAAAGCAATAACAAATCATCATCAGGCTTTGTAAACACGAGTTCAATTTGTATATTGAATTGACTCATGGGGTCTGTCAGGCACATATTTTGCTCCTGAATCCCCTCCGATTCGAGCAGAGTTCTATTAAAGAGCATCATATATTATCCTACCCTTAGCTCGTTTGAGACATAAACCAAGTGGTTTGAACAAGATGAGCCCAATGACTCATGACTGAATTTGTTTTCATATAATTTATTTTTTCTGGCTCTTTGCTTTGAGAGGTTGGCTATTTCAGAAGAACCCTAACTACCACAGCTGGCAGTCAATCTCACTAGCCAAAAGTCCTTCCAATTACTTCTTAAGATTGAATAGAAAGCAGGAGGGGGCAGAGCCAACTCTTACTGACTCTCAGATTGCAATATTCACACCTCAGAAATTGGCAAACTCTGCAAAGTGAGGGCTTAATGGATTGTTGTGTTGATTATTGCTCGAAACTTAAGAAAATGGTGGGGGGAAATGCTAATAATATATATTCAATTTAAGAGTGTGTTGGTATGCACAGATACACACATATGTATATATTTATTCTTTCATACATTTGTTTGTTTGTTTGTTTCTGCCAGATTGGCAGTTGCTAAACATTTATCAACCCTTTCCTGGCAGAAAACCACAAAGTGGATAGAGTACTGGACCAGAAGTCAGTCAAATCCAACTTCTTTTTATATAATCCTGGACAAATCAATCAACCTGCCTACCTCAGTTCCCCCCCCATAAAATGGAGATAACAGGTCCTCAGGTTGTTGTGAGGATCACATGAGATAATATTTGCAAAGCTCTTTGTGAGTCTTATAGTGCTATATAAAAATTCTAGTTATAATCATTGTTATTATTTTAGATGCTTTTTTGTTTGCAAGGCAATGGGGTTAAGTGACTTGCCCAAGGCCACACAGCTAGGTCGTTATTAAGTGTCTGAGGCCAGATTTGAGTTCAAGTCCTCCTGTCTCCAGGGCCAGTGCTCTATCCACTGCACCATGTAGCCACCTCATGTTATTACTTTTAATCATGATTATTTGTAGATGATTCTGAAGCCAACTTAACAAGAAGGGTTGACTTTGTTCCTATCTGAGCAATGGTTTTATCCCTTCAAGATGCAGCACAGTATTGTCATCCACTGCATGCCATAGCCTATTTTAAGAATGCTATGAATATGCCATCTAAGGAAAAGGCTGCAAGAGAAATGGCCAATCAGGATATGCCTATCAGATGTGAAATAAAGTGGCTCTGGCTGATGGATGGTGGAGGGGGAGGAAAAGTGACAGAATAGGAAAACATTTCTCAGACCATTGATGAATTAGACCAATTGCTCTGGGAGTTCTGGGAGGCCCTCACTGGTGGCTGGAGGGGTCAGCAAAACCATCCATGGGAGAGAAAAAAAAGTAGATGCCCCTTAGAAACACCAAAAAGACAGTGTCCAATTCAAATAGAAGCAGGGCCCCCATACCACATAGTGAACTACATATTAAAATTATCTATGGTCTACTGGATATTCATTTAGTTATTTTGTGAATTATTTCCCAAATACAGTTTAATCTCTTTCAGTGGCAGTGGAGAATGTCATGCTGCCCACTGAGGAGTCCTCAACAGCCACTAGGTGGCAGAATGGATAGAGCCTTGGACCTGGAGTCACAAAGAAAGGATCTGAAAATCACTTGGCCCATTACTAGTTGTATGATCCTGGAGTAGCTTAACTTGCCTCCCTTTCCCCTCCTGTCAATCAGAGATATTAATAATATCTGACATCCTAGTGTCCTTGTGAGGATAAAATGTAATCATATTTGTAATGTGCTTACCTTACAATGTATTTCTATACTACACATATATATGATTATGTATATATATATATATATATTACTTATAAAAGTACAATGTAATTATAATAGATCTCAATGTATCCAGATGCAATGGCCCGCACAGTAAAGTAGTATTCTCATATGCATTATTAGTGGTTAAGGCAAATATCATTATCCCAGTTTTATAGAAGGGAAAGCTGGGCTTAGTGGTAAGGCCAACATTAGGGTTCTTGTGACTAAAACTCTTTTTTATAATCCCACATATATTTACTTTGTAGAAGGGACCCAGTACTTTCAATGATCACCCTTCCCTTTTGGCATTCTTTACAGAGTTTCCCGGAATCATGGGCTAGAACAAGAGAAGAGTGGGGAATAAAGGTATCTCTCTCCCTTCATTGCACAAAAAGGGGATAAGAAGCTATGGTTGTGAATACTGCAGATTCTAGCAGACATGTCTGAGGTGTTGACCAGAAATGTGAACTCCTTTTTGTTCTCTCTTTATTTTTTCATCTTTGTTTGCTTACTAGAGAGAAGACAGGAGAGGGACGTAGAAACAAATGAAATGTAGAAAAAACTGCATCAAAAATAGGATAATTTTAAAAAGAAATGCTAGAGTATTAGGCCAGGAGAGATCATGACTCAGTGTGGCATATTGGAAAAAATCCTTGAACCTGAAAGGGTTGCCTGCTGCCTCCTGAACCATCTCCAGGTATCCTGATCCATATCTGGCCATTGGACCCAGATAGCTTTGGAGGAGAAAGTGAAGTCAAGGACCTTGCACAGCCACCCCTCCCCCCTACTTAAATCCAATCCACCTCCCTGATGTCATGGTCTTCTTTGGGAACAAAGAACAAAGAACAACACCAATCTGAGTCTAACACTTGTCTGACAGGATCTTGAATCACTTTCCCCCTATGACCCTCAGTCTCTTCTTCTGTAAAATGAGACAGTAGAAGAGGATAATAATCTCTGAGTTTTTCCTTGATCTAGATGTAGAACTCTCTAAAACTTCTCACCCTTCTGAGCTTCCATTTAGCCCCTCTGTAAAAATGAAAGGATTGTCCTATAATCAGAAATGTGCTGGTAAATGTTTAATAATCAGTTTTTTGGAGGAGGGAGGGAGTGTGTGAGAAATGTGTTGCCGTTCAGTTGTTTCAGTCATGTTTCTTGATTCTTCCTGACCCCATTCGAAGTTTCCTTGACAGATATACTGGAGTGGTTTGCCATTTCCTTCTCCAGTTCTAGATGAGGAACTGAGGTAAATGAGGAGAAACGACTTGCCCAGGATCACACACAGATAGTTAGGAAGCGCCTGAGACCATTGGAACTCAGGAAGATGAGTGTGTCTGAATCCAGCCCTGACTCTCCATCCTCTTTGCCACCAAGCACGAAATATTTTTAATTTAAATTTGCATTTATTAGCCTTTCATTCATCACTTTCTTAAGTCTAGACAATCAGCAGAGCCATAAATCAATCCCTGATTTATAGCATTTGATGACTTCTGAGGTATCAATCAGCTCCTGTCAGAGTCTGTGTGAATACATTGTGAGGGTGAAATCTAATTCTCTCCTAGTGCTGGATGAATTATCTACTAACTCCAACACTCTAAATATCCAGAAAAGGAAATTGAGACACATAGAGAAGAATGATTTCTGATCCACTGCCCCCTACAGCTTTCTCTCCCACCTTTCTTCTTTCTCTCTATCCCAAATTCGATCCCAAATATTAAACTTTTATTCCAAAATTTCAAAAGGAAACAAACACAATTTAAACAAGATCTTTTTCCAGGTCATGCAATGGTCTTCCATGGTCAGAAGATGGCGGCATTGCAAAGATGAATAATTCCAGGAGAGGTTGGAAAGGAGGAAGAAGAGGAGGGGAGGATGGAGGAGGAGGATCCTGGGTAGCTTTGAGGTACATTTAGTACCAAGGCCTAAAAGTACCAGCAACCAAGAGGCGGACCCCATGCCATTTATTATAAGAGCTACAAGCAATTCAGTGTCCCGAAGACAATTATTAATTTCCTTTTTAATGCAAGTGAAAATGCTAACCCCCACTGAGAGGGAGGCAGCTCATTTGTCAGCCACCAGAACCATTCGCCTTGACTGAAACCCTGTTATTTCAGATCGCTGGGCAGTCAATCAAAAGTCCTAAGGAGAAGACTTGCTTCTTTCCTAATAGATCTGTCCAGAGGCAAAAAGGAACCCAATTTCTAAGGAACATTAGTGATAAGGATGAACTGGGTAAGACAGTCATGTTGGTTGGCTGTTCATCTCATGGAATCACCATATCTTAGAAGAAAGAACCTTAGAAAGCTTAAAACGTAGGGCTAGATGAGACCTTAGTGATGAGCTAATGAAAGCAAAATGAACAAATGAATGAAAAAGTAATTGTTACTCACTCCTTATGTTTGGCAACTTAATTGAGCAACAAGCAGTTTGCTAAGTACTGAGAAGAAGGGTAGAGACTGAGTCTGTAAAGTCATTAGATGGAAATTTCCAGGTGAAGGAACTTCCTCTGCCAATGTGGGTCTATGCCTTCTCTTCGATTTACTTAGAGAGCTGTCTAGAGCACTGAGAGTCATGGGAGAATCCAATTGCCCAGGGTCACACAATTAGTATGTGTGAGAGATAGGATTTGAACTACACTCACACCCCTTCCCTGAATTTTTTAAAAGGGGAAGATGACATATAGAGAGCAGAACATTCAAAGTATGGATGACAGTCAATGAGTGCCAAGCCATGGAAGTGGGAGATGGCCACATCCTTTTAAAGAAACTGCAAGGAGGCCAGTCACTGCTAGGTTGCACCATAATGCATCGAGTAATGGACTTGGAATCAGGAACTCATCTTCATGAGTTCAAATCTAGCTTCAGACATTTGCTAGCTTGTGCAAGTCAGTTTACCCTGTTTGTCTCATCTGTAAAAAAAAATGCTAGAGGAAGAATTGGCAAACTACTTTGCCAAGAAAACCCTAAATGGGGTCACAAAGAGTTGGATACTACTGAAATGACTCAACAACCACAACATAGGAGGCCACCATCTGGACTATAAAATGTGTATAAGAGAGCTAGGTGGAGGTAGACTGGAAGTCGGAAAGGGTCTTTGAATGAAGGGGAAGATCTTTATAAATATAAAGCTTCAGTATATTCAAACATATATTTCATTTGGATTTGGTAGCCAAATTGATATGCCTATTGAGAACTAGCTGAGGAAGGATAATCACATAAAACATACATCCCATATTTTCATATTCCTTTGATAACCTTGAAACACAGATCAGATCATGTGACTCCTCTATTCCAAAAATGTTAGTGGTTCCCTATTGCTCTTGGGTCACAGCGTGAACATGGCAGTTTGACCTCAAAAGCTCTTGGTACTCTGCCTCCCACCAAAATTTCCAGTCATGCCAATTATACTTCTTTATGCATTCTGTGTCCAGTCAAAGTGACCTGCCTGCTGTTCCCAGGACGTGACACTCCATCCCCTGCACTTTCGATCTTCATCCTGGCTGTGCCTCCTGCTTGGAATGTTGCCCCTGCCATTCTCTTTTGCCTCCTTTCAATCACAGTTTAGGTACATGGTCCTACATAGATCAGGCACACTGTTTGCAAACAGTAGGTGATTAATAAATGCTTACTAAATCAGAAATGTATCTTGACTGAATATATATTATATATATATATATATATATATATATATAGTCAGTGTTAAGTATTTGACATACACACATATAGACACACACACACACACACACACACACATTGGGATGGCTTGATTCATATAAAAAGAAAATTCTTTTTAAACAGAAACATGCAATAATATAAACATAGGGTGAAAGGGAAGGGATTAGGATCTCTGGAAAATGCAGCCCCCATGTCTACTCCTCAGGACTCAGTGTGCTCATATGGACAGAGGCTACTTGGCTTGAGATTGTCTTGCCTCTCCCCCTTGCTAGCTTTAAATCCTTGAATAAGCCATTCCTGAAGTCTCATTTTCCTTCTTTGAACAGTGTATGTGTATGTGTATGTCTGGGGCCGGGGGAGTTTGTTAGGAGCAGCTCTTTTTCCTCCCCTCCCCCCCTACTAATGAAATTAGAATCCCTTGTCTTTCTTGTGTCCGCCCTTTCTTAAATTCAAAGCTTCCGAACCCAAATGTGTCAGGGCGAACAGTAATGACTGTAATCAATAATAATCATAACAATAGCTATAATCAAGAAGGATAATTACAATCACAAATAACTGTGTAGTTTAGTCACTTTCCGTCATGTCTGATCCTTCATGATCTCTTTTGGGGTTTTCTTGGCAGAGACAGTTGAGTGCTTTGTCATTTCCTCCTCCAGCATATTTACAGATGAGGAACAGGGTTAAGTGATTTGCCCAGGGTCACTCAATTAGTAAATGTCTGATACTAGGTTTAAGCTGAGGTTCTCCTGAGGCCAGAGCTAGTGTTCTACCCACTATACCACCTAGCTGCCCTACATATGTTATATGTTATCTGGTTTGATGCTCACAACACTCCTAGAAGCTATAACAATTTCTATTTTAAAAATGAAGAAACTGAGAGCAAGTGAACTAACTCTCTGAATCAGGATTTGAACTCAGGTTTTCCAGACTCTAAGTACAGTCCATTATCCACTGGCTCACCTACTCTCAACCTCTCTATGAGCCTCAGTAGTTCCACTGGAGCTATGGTGATAGTTCCTATTTTATGAGGTCATGTATCCTGAGAACTTTTCAAAGTGGGAGTTTATTTTCATCATTATTTATATTGTTAAATTATTTCCCAGTTAGATTTTGATCTTGTATTCCTTCCTGAAAACGCATGTTGACCACTTTGGCTCCAGATAGCTTCTGAGTTGCATTCTAGAATGTTCTAGAGTTTCCTTCCCATTCTTGAACTCCGCTCCTGTGATTCATCTACTTTGTAAATGTCCTTCCTAATCACTTTCCTAATGTCACAGGTGGTGTTGAGGGAGTAGGCATGGATAGAGATAACAGATGCTGAATAGCACTGTGAATGTTAAGATGTTTTTCAAATTCCAGCAAATCTTTTTTATGAGTATCTGGTAAAGTAAGTCTGATAAAGCACATGATAAATAAAGTGCCCTTGTTCATAATGTTCTTTTTTCTTTTTTTTCTCGGATGGTGATGAAGAAGTGGGAGCTTCATAAACAGTAGATATGAGGAACTCAGAGTACTATTGTGGTATTTCCTGGCTTCTACTTTTGTGGCAAAGTCAGCAAGTTCCAAGGAAAAGACAATTTTATTGTTATCATCATCATCATCATCATCATATTATTATTATTATTAATAAACCATGCTGATCTGTAGAGGTATTATGTGATATGCAGACAAAACAAAGACTGGAGTTAGAAGACTTGGGTTCAAATTCTGTTTTCCTGTGAGACTTTGGACAAGTCATTTCATGACCTTAGGACTCAGTTTCTCCACTTGTAAAATGGGAAGCTTGAATCAGATGACCTTGGAAGTCCCTTCCTAATTTTGATCCATGATCTTTACATGTCTTTCTTTAAGTCTAGGATCAGGTTGCCCATGTGACATTGGGAAAGTCCCATCAACCATTTGGGTCCCAGTTTACATAGCAAGTAATTTTTCAAGTTTTTGCAAACAAAGAAAAAATTAAAGTGTTTTTCTGAGAGCCCTAAGCCAGCCTTGCACACTTGTTTATCATGGGATGGTTCTAACAATTAAAATGAAGAGCCAACTTAATAAAATTGAGATTTGGGGAACTGGGAGATTTCTTGTGGCATTTCATGACTTCTACTTTATGATCAAGAGAATATATCCAAAAGAAAAACAAAAGAAAAGAACCCAAATGTATGTTTTGTTTGACTATGGGTTCTGACCTGGTCATTCATTAGCTTTCTAGCCTGAAGTCAAAACAGTTCCAACATCTTTTCCTGGACTGCTACTGCTGCTGCTACATCCTTTCATTTTTAAAATTTGTAGAGTGAATGGGTTGGATTACATAGACTTGAAGGTAACATCCTGATCCTTTATTCTATTAGTATTACAAAAGATCTTAAATTTGGGCTTCATGGTCTTCCCTCCCTAAGCTTGGGGGAGGGGAGAGAAGCTTGCATAGAAATCAGGAATCATGGAATCCCAGAATTCTAGAGGAGGAAGGCAGCTGAGAGGCATCCAGTACTTCCATGACAGTATCCCTATCAAATGGAGATCCAGGCTTGCTTGACACTTTCCTGGAGAGGACCTTGCTATCATTTTTCTTTAGGTTTTTGCAAGGCAAATGGGGTTAAGTGGCTTGCCCAAGGCCACACAGCTAGGTAATCATTAAATGCCTGAGACCGGATTTGAACCCAGGTACTCCTGACTCCAGGGCTGGTGCTTTATCCACTGTGCCACCTAGCCGCCCCAACCTTACTATCTTCCAATACTCATTCATAGCTACCAGTGTAACCATCTGTTGTCTTTCATTCTACTGCATGTCTAGATCATCCAACTCCTTTTCAGTCATCTACAAGCTAGAGGCTGCTAGGTTTAATCCTGGATAGAATGTTGGACCTGGAAGCAAATTGATTTTTAATTTCAATTAAAACTATGTTTAAATCTGGCCTAATACATTTACTAGTTGTATAACCTCGGGCAAATCATTTAAGCTCTGCCTGCCTCAGTTTCCTCAAATGTAAAATGGGAATAAAAAATACCTGCCTCTCCAGTGTTGTGGGAACAAATACCATATTCATAAAGTATTTGCTCTGAAACAAAGCAGGCCCTTAAACATACCACGTCACCTTAGTAAAATCCTTGGAAAGGGGTTGTTTCAGAACATCTACCCTCAGTCTTAAGAGGCTGTTCTAATAACTGATCTAGAACAGATATCTTTTCTCTAACCTCCACAGCTGATTCTTCCATTCTTCTCTTTCAGTTGAATGAATATTGGATTTGGAGCAAGATATATTTTCTGGACTTTATCATGGTGATCCCTAATGTGTATCCTCATCTCCTATTCTTCCCCTTCACTCCATCCCTTATCTTCTCTTTTCTGCATGGGTTCCGAGGTCCCATAGACCCTAGTCTATCCCTGCTCTGGGAGCTGACCTGGACAAACATAAGCTACTTGCAAAGTTGCCTTTTTTGGACTCTTTACCCCAACCTCACCCCTTGTTGGACATTGGTTTGCAAATCCAAGTAAAATTAAACATGTGGAAAGAAAAAGAAAAAAAAAAGGACTTGCTATTTCACAGCTCCATCATATAGATTACAGAAGTGGCAGTGGGATAACTCTTTGAATAAAAGTCCATTCTCATGGCAGCTAGATGGTGCAGTGGATAGAGCACTGGTCCTGGAGTTAGGAGGACCCAAGTTCAAATTCAGTCTCAGACACTTAATAACTGCCTAATTGTATGACCTTGGGCAAGTCACTTAATCCCATTGCCTTAAGTAAAATAAAAAAAAATTTAAGTGTCCATTCTCCAGAGTCCAGTCATCCAACCATCAGAAGGCAGGCTTAGTCTCCTCTCTGAGGCCCAAACAAATTGGTGTCAGGGAATATGCCCATCTCTATGAAGGGGCCATTCGGGGGCTTGCATCACCTTCTATACCCTATAATCCCATTCAATTGAATAAGTAACTCATCAACTAAGCAAGGGATTCTCTGGGACCCTACCTGAAAGTCCCCATCTGAGGGTGGGGTGGGGATTCTATTCCAGTTTCAGCAACATTATCAGATGCTATTTGAGGTCCTTTCCAATTTTGTACAGTATTTGACTTTAGATTTCCTATAGGGCAGCAGCCCAGAAAAAAATTTGTTTTTTTTTTTTAAAAAGTCATAATGCATTCCTTTCTAGCTACTAAAAAGCTATCCCCCAAATTATGAATTTTGGCTATTTTGAAAGGCAATGGGAAAATAGTGCTGTGTGTGTGTGTGTGTGTCTGTGTGTGTGTGTGTGTGTGTCTCAAGGACACTCAGGAGCCAGGAAGGTGAAACTCACAAATCCCAACATCTAGCATGAAATACCCACAGTAATCAAGAATTTCCTTTGAAATGATTACCAAAAAAAAAAAGAGAAGAAAAAGGTTGGTTTGGGGGAGGTATTTTAGCCTGTTCTCACAGTCACTCCTCACAGAACAGTCTGATCCTCTCTGTTGACATAGGAAAAGTTCAAATGTTCTGATGGAACTTCAGCCTCTGAGAATCATTGGCTAGGATGACTAGTTCCACAGCATGTGGAAGGGGCAAAGAGCCAGAGGCTTCAACTTCCCCAACACTGTCCATTGTCAAGACAAGTAGATATTGCCAAAAAAAATATGAGAGGTTTTAGCAGAGGTACATAGGGGTCATGGGGCTTGTTTGTGAATGGGTCTTCCCATCACCAAAGACTGCCCAGCTTATCCACTAATGCAAAGAAATTCAATTCAAATAGCTTTGAATGTTCTCAAGACAGAAACAAAACAGTCCCTGGTCTCAAAAGGCTTAAAGAAGTCTAAATTCAAACAATATACAAAGTAGCTAGAAAGGTTTCCATCATACAAAGAACTGGGGACTTGTATCACTGAGGATCCAGACCCAAAGTGGAAGTCCCTGTCTGCAAAAGCTTCTAGTCCACTGGAAGGAATATATGCAAGAAATATGAGGATAGTAAGAAGCATAGAGGGGAAAGGAGGGCATCTCAAGCTCAGAGAATAATCATAATAATACCTGACATTAATAGAATATTCTAAAGTTTGCAGCAATTTTCCTTCTGTTATGAGAGTCTCACAACAATCTCTTTTATCTCCATACTAACCCGGTGCATATAAAGTCAGAGGGGTCTGAATTTAAATTCCACACATTTCTGATATTGACTGCCTCCGTCACTTGGACAAGTTATTTCTCTCTAGGTTGTCATATGAGACCTGTAAAATGAAGAGGTTGCATTAGATTAAGGTTTTTTAGCTTTTTTCCCATCAATGTCCATTAAATTCTGGCTTTCACTGATGGGTCAAGGACAGGTTCTAGCCCACATCTGATTTGATCACTATTTTGAATTTGGATGACTCAGAGTGAATGTAAATAGAGATTTTTCCTGTTCTAGTAAAAAACCCTGAACATCTTCTCCCAGACTGATTTTTTCCAAGTAGGTAAAAGAGGTAATATTTTTTGCCTTGTTTCTTGTTTTTTTTGCCTTAATCACTAAATGGGGTATTCCTCAGACAAACTGAGACCTGGGAAAGATCTTAGCTTAAAAAGACAAAGGTCTTACACTGCATCTGGGTGATCTCCAGTCCTGATCATCTTTTCTTTTCTTCCCTTTTTAGTTTTTGTAAGGCAATGGGATTAAGTGACTTGCTGAAAGTCACACAGCTAGGTCATTATTAAGTGTCTGAGGCCGCATTTGAATTCAGGTCCTCCTAACTCCAGGATTGGTGCTCTATCCATTGCGCCACCCAGCTGACCCCTGATCAGTTCTTACCACTGGACTCAGATGCTCTGGAAAAGAGAGCAAGTCTGGTAACTTTGCACATCCCTGTCTCAACTTATATTCCAACCACTTGCAAGTAAAGGCATCACCTTTCTGGTGCCACGGTCCTCTTTGAGAGTGAAGGACAAACGGCAGCAATACCGCCACTGGTACAGGAAAACAACAATCATTTGGGGGGGAAAGAACATAGTTCAATTTGTTATTGGGGTTGGAGGAAAGTAGATTAGAAAGTGTTTGAGGACAGGGAGAACGCCTCTCCTGGAACCCTAAGTTCAGTCAGTATATCCTAGTCTCCCAGTTACGCCATACATGGTTGACTTCAAGACTATGACTTTTTCTCTCAGAGACGTTCAAGCTCACCAATTTATTAAACTGAATATTAGCATAAACATTCAAGTTTCCAACTTAGCATTTCTCTCCAACCTTATATTTCCTTCTACTCAGAACCCCTGGCTGCTGAATTGGCCATTTATGACTCATTCACCATTTTTCCTTAATCCATTACCCCTATGTCCAAGCCTCATCGGATAGGGAGGTGACTTGGAGTCAAATGTTTTTGGTCTGTTTTGGCTTGTGATGGCAAGATGCCCATCTTGTTCTGGGGGAGATAAATCTGAATAATTCTCATCTTGGTGATTGTGTGGGACAGTGTGACACTCTCAAGACCCTTTGTTCCATCCTTTACAGAAGTACACAGCACAGTGACTGTGGCCTCTCTCTTGCTAAGGTCACTTTTTGAGTATATTTTATACCTTCTATTTCAGTCTACCCTCATAAACATGGAAGATAAGTCATAAAACATTTATTATTGTTCCCAGACTGAATTAATCTACAGCTTGGGTCAACCTGCTTTCCTTCCAAACAATGAGACATTATTGGTGACATCTAAGAAGCACTTAGTGTTACTTTTTATGGGAATTTCAATCTATTAATTTTCTCTCCAAAAAAGAATATAGCTAGTTATTTCATCCTGAGGAGATTAGTCATATAAATCTTCTAGTTTAAATAATGTCCAATGAAAGTCACAGTTCTGCAGACTGGTAGGAGATGGCCTTCCTCCCCATCATCTAGCCTCCCATTCCTCATTGATGGGTATTTCACCACTACCCAACATGAACACTCCTGCCTTATTAAACCAGTCTCCTTTGTAGTTACTGAAAAACACAATGTAGACTCTTGCCTCTGTGACTCAGTTCATACAAATTCCACATTTGTGATGCCCTTGGCCCAACTCAGCTTACTCCAACCCAACACTTTCTTCAAAGTCAGGCTCAACTTATTTTCGTGATTACTCCAGTCCATTAAAGTAATTTCCTTCTCTTATCTCCCTTTACAGAGAGCACTATTCAGAGTTTTACTTCCCCAACTATACCAGAGATATTATATATTTATATATAATGTATATAGAAATCTATATGGATAGATATATAAATGTACATACATACAAATACCCATACATCTAAAAACATTATTCTCCTGGGACAAGGAGCATGACTTAGATTTTCTCTTTTCCCTTCCTCCTCCCAAAAACAAAGCAAAACAAAAAATTTAGCACCTGGTAGAATGTTGGGTACATGCTCAATAAACACTTGTTATTGAGGGCATCATTCTAATTCATTTATTCATTCAACAATCATTTACCAAGAATCTCTAATGAGCACAGCACTAGTAAACAGAGACACAAAGAGGTTTATTGGGCATCTGCCCTCATAGATCTTACGGATTTGCATGGTAAACATAAAACATTGAAATATGAAATAATGAGGGCAGCTAGGTAGTGCAGTAGATAGAGCAAAGACCCTGGTATCAGGAGAATGTCAGTTCAAACCTGACCTCAAATATTTGATACTTTCTAGCTGTGTGACCTTGAGCAAGTTACTTAAGCCCATTACCTTGCAAAAAGAAAAAAAATGAAATATCATACTAATATCAATCAACCAGTTAGCAGTAATGAAATGGCTAATTTATGCCAGGCTCTTGTTAAAGACCAGGGAAATAAAAAGAGGTAAAAGAAAGCCCTGCCCTAAAGGAGCTTGCAATCTAATGGGAGAAACAACATGCAAACAAATATATACAAAGCAAGCTATATACATATATATATATATATATATATATATATATATATATATATAATATAGAGGATAAATAGAAAACAATTAACAGAAGGAACTAGAATTAAGAGGGGGTTGGAAAAGGCATCCAGAAAAAGAAGGAATTTTTTGTTTGGGCCTTTAAAAAAGCCTGGAAATTCAGTAAAAGAGTGGAGGAGGGAAAAGCTTCCAAAGATGGGATACAGACAGTGGAAATGTTGGGAGCCAAGATGGAGGATCTCCTTTGTAGAGTAGCCAAGAGTCCAATGTCTCTGGATTGAGGAGGACACATTAAGGAGCAGAGAACAAGAAGAGTTTAAAGGGAGGAGGGGCTGAAGAATGAGGAACTCTGAATCACAAATCGAGCCTGTTATAGTAAATTCAAGCCATAAGGAGTCAATGGAACACCATGATTACTGCTAGAAAAAGCATTCCACCAATATGTCTTATACTACAAAGAACACATAGGCTCATTCCTAAAAAGCAGAAGTACAAAACACTATCATGGAACTATCAATACCTCCTCTTCAGAATGGAAGACAAAAATTACTTGGCATTTTCTGAGCATATGACTAAGATGCTAAAAACTACAGAAATGCTTTTGGAATGGACAAACATCACTTCCCAAGGTAGGGAAAAAAAGACTATAATGGATACATAATTTTGGGTTTGTTGGATGTAACTGAATCTACTTTAGCTTCTAAGGACAGGGAGAACTTCTAGTGGGACCAAAAGGTTCAGGGAGGGAGAAATACGCATGAACTTGGCCAGCAATATATCAGCAAGGAAACAGTTAACAAAAAAATTAGTAAAGGGTGGTGAGATGAAAGTAAAGCAAGCTTAACCAGTAGAACTGGTAGTTATTGAAAGAATACTCAGGAACTGGTCAAATAGAAACTAACTTCCGAACTCCTACTGTTATTTCTGAGACTAAAAATCTCCTTTTTTTTGGCCACTACTCTTTCATATGCAATATGGTAAATATTTATGAAAGCACCTACTATATTCCAGGAGCTAAGCTCTGGATTACAATTAAGAGAAAAGACAATCATTCCATCAAGGAGCTAACAGTCTGATTCAGAAAGAGCCAGGAGTCTCCTAAGTGCAGTGGCCTGATGATGAAGTGGATATCAAATAGAGATCTGGTGGTAAATGATGCTGTTTTAACAATAATGATCATAGCAGCAAAAACCACAGTGCCAATGGCAACAACAGCAACAACATCTAGCATTTAAATAGAACTTTAAGGTTTGCAAAGCATCATCTCATTTTGTCTTCACAACAACCATTTTACAAATAAGGAAACTGAAACAGAACTTCAGCAATTTGCCCAGGGTGACATCATTACTAAGGGTCTGAGACTAGATTTGAACTTAGATCTTCCTGTCTCCAGGGCCAGCATTGGACTGCACAATCTAGCTGCCTCCAGGTTATTAGAATGTAAGCATCTGGAGGGAAGGCTGTCTGGCTTTTTGTATTTGTATACAAGGGGTTTACAGAGTGCCTGGAACTCATTAAATGATCAACATGCCTTTATTAAGCATCTGCTATGTGGCAGGGAGACATTGTGGAGTGTGTGTGTGTGTGTGTGTGTGTGTGTGTGTGTATACATACATACATACATACATATATATATATGTATACAGAATGAAAAATTCCTGCAAGTGTTTTATATTTTTTATTCATTCATAAGGTCCATTTATGTACTCAGTTATTTTAAGCACTCAGGGCTAAAAATAGGAATAAGTACAAAGATGTGACCGCTGCCCTCAAGGTGCTTATATTTTACTGAAGGACAGAAATAAGAAGTAAAAACAAAACTCAATAACTAAAAGAAAATTTAGGAAAGAAGAAGACTATCTTCTAAAAGAGTGCAAGAACCTCAGTAACCAGAAAGAAGAGGTAGGTACATGCTCCCAAATCCTTGCCCAAGATGTCACGTGCCTACTTGTTTCTTAGGCTAGAGTAACTATAGGATGAAATGAATCTGTCGTATGGAATGAACTCTTAATTTCTCCAAGACTTTCAACCTGTTTTACTCTGTTACACAGTCAACTTCGCCCATTTTAGCTCATTGTGATCCATCAGCTTTGCAAGATTCATCCATTCTGCTGTCTGAAGTAAAGGAAGAAACCAATACATCTTGGTACCACAGGAAGAGCTTGGGTAAAAGGTACATTAATAGGGTAAAAAAAAAAGCAAACGAGTGATTAATTTGGTCTTCTGCAGTACTGTGTTTAGACAAGTTGATTATATAGCACTTAATTACTAATTTACCCTACTTAAAACAAGAGTGCTTTAAATTTTTAATGAAATGAGGGAAGAAGATGCCCTTATTGGACAGGGAGCAGCTATTTTATTTCTTACTCTTGGTTGGTTCATACAATAAATAGCATTTCCAAGGAAATGTAGCCTTCTCTTTGGGCCCCTTTTTTTCCCCAACCCTTCTTGACCTCTGAGGTTAAAAAGGGATGGAAACAGATAAGACTCACTTAGTAACTTGCTTTCTTCAACCTCTAACCTTAAATGTTGGGCTGGAACCAACTGCGAAACCATGTACAAAGGAATTAATTCATTTGTGCTATCTGATTTGGCATCTAGAGATACCATTTCTCAGGGTCCCTTAGAGGTAGTTGGATTTTCACAATGATGTTTGCCAGAACTCTGGTTCAATATCCCGGATGAATGCAACTAATCCTTTCCTAGGGCTGATGTTAGATAGTTCCAAACACAGAAACTTGCCATCCTGGGATCAGTTATTTCCAATAAAAGTTTACAGTAGAAAATGAGAAGGAAGACTGAAAAGTTAGGGATTCATATATTCAGATTTCTAGCACGTTGGCCATCCTTTGACCTTATATTACACAAGCACATTCTATCCCTTCTCCTAATACTCATGTGGTATCCACTATGGGCATCCTATTCCCCAACTTAACACTCACAAGTTCCTAAGTTAAGTACTCAGGGCTAAATTGTAAAAGATTCAAAGGGTATATCATGTTGGCTTACCCATCTAAAATGATGAGCCATGACTAGTATACTAGCAGTTGTCTATCTCTTTACTAAGATGGCAGGGAAACAGCAGTTACAAATTCTTCTGATAAACCTGGGTTGTACTCTCTCACTAGCATCCTTTTTCTGAGAAGAATGGGAATATAATTGCTTTAAAGCATGCATATAAAAGACATATGGTCAAAACAAGTCACAGCTCAGGAATTTCAGGACCTCAACACCCTTTCTTTCTGGAGAATCCTCACAAAGGTCCTTCTTTCCCTGTCAAGTTGTTCATCTGGGTTCCCAAGGTCTACTCTTCTCCATATCAAGTCATAGCTGGCTCTACTCCTTCAAATGATGACTATTCTGTGGCCATGTCTATCTGATGTGTGCATGTGGTTTCTCCACTGTGCCCTGAATTCTCCCAAACTGATTATCATTTATGGAATAGGGTGTCTGCTTTAGGAGAGTAACTCCATTTCTAGATGATAGACAGAAAGGAGAAGGTAAATATCCCTTCCTTCCCCTTCCCCATGTCTTCAGAGATCAGTTGCACAAGATAGTCTTGGCTTGTCTTGTTTCCAAATCTCAAACCACGTACTTCAAACTTGTCCAGGACTTAGCTAAAGTCCTAAGGAGAACACTTTCTGTTCATCCAAATGGGTTTCTCCCTTCTGGCTCATCAAAAAATCTTTTCATACTTTGTATGGGGCTCACCAGATATTATTGTTTAACTAATACATTAAAATTTCTTTAGTTGTGACTATATTCCATGGTTACGTCAACTGAGATGAGCAGAAGGGAGGAGGAGAAGAAGGATCAAAGCTTTTGGAAATTCCATTAACTCTTGATAATGTTCAACACCTTTGTCCAACTTAAACAAAACACATAGATGGACCTAGATGAATATGAAAGAAGGACACAGAATTCCAGAGTTAGATCTCATTTAATACAACCTATGTTTAAATAAAAATCCCTGACAGTGTTCAGTCAGTCTCGGGTTGATAGAGCTCCAACAAGGGAAACCTACCATCAGAGCACGGGTCCATTCCATTTGGAATAACTCCAATGGTCACTACGCTTCTTTCTGCCATCAAGTCTCTATTTGCCCGTCTGAAATTTCTACCTATTATTCTTGGTTCTGATGGGCCATAACCAAAATGTCTAAGACATTTTTTCACTTGATAGTTCTTGAAAGAGTTGAAGACAACTAGTTCAGTTCCCTTATACATTTTCTTTACTAGGCAAAACTTCCCTACATTCTTCCAATAATCCTTATGAGGATGGCACTGAAGTCCATGCAACATTTTGTTTGCCTTACTCTAGAAGTTTTCCAGTTTGCTATTAACATTCTTAAAATTCAGATGCTTCACCAAATACAGTACAACCATCATCACCTCCTAATTCCTGGACATAAAGCAACCAAAGTTTTGTGTTAGTTTTTGAGCCTATCATATTGTACAGTTGCTTCATAATGAACCTGCAAGCCAATAGAAGCCCAGGCAAAATGCAGTCTGGTCACCCCTCCCCAGTGGGTATTTGTAAAATCAATTTTCTTGAATCCAAGTGTAAGATATTCCAATTATTTTTTCAGTTCATCTTATAGGATGTAGTCCAGTGTTTAAGCAGCTTAGTTTAGTGGATTTAGAGATAGAGATTCAGGCTTCAAATCTCATCTCTAATACTTAGAAACTGTGTGACCTTGAGCCAATGGACTTACCCTCTCTGGGTCTCAGTTTCTTCAATTGTGAAATGAGAGGGAAGTGAGAATTAGATTAGTTGAGTTAGAATCCCTTCACATTCTAATCCTACAAACCTGTTAGGATTCTTTTGACTCATCAATTTACATCTGAATCCTCTTGGGAGCTACTTCATTTCCCAGCAATGGGAAATAGAAAAGGGTCAGCTTTCAAACCTTGGGGGACGGAAGGGCAGTCTAAATACATCTTTAACCCTGATGATTTCCACTTGTGCAGTATCCAGAGCTACCTTCCTCAGGCCAGGACAATAATAAAGCCATTATTTTTTTCAGCCACATACTTGCGGATGCCTTGTTGAACTTCCCCAACCAAAGGCTCATTCACAGACTTCAATGCTAGTCCCATGCATTCCAAGAATCTGCATTCAACTGTTTAATTTTTTCAGAGATTTCTGGGCACTCTTCCCAATCACAAGTGGATCTCTGATTAAATTATGACCTGTTGACCTGCCTTTTGCTTTTATTTAATCTTATGGACTTACTCATAATACTGACTCTTAAAGAAGCTAATAGGTTTCCATGAGTGACCCACTCAACCCACTCACTTGTGGTCACCAATGTACATTGATTCTAGGAACAAACCCTTTGGAAGGACAATGTTAGTTTCTATGGAAAGGTTCAATATATTACTTTATATTTTTCCCATTTTTAAATTTAGATATTTATTATATAAAATAAAATTATATTACATATATATTTCCTTCCTTCCTTCCTCCCTCCCTCCCTCCCTCCCTCCCTCCCTTCCTTCCTCCCTTCCTTCTTTCCTTCCTTCCTTCCTTCCTTCCTTCCTTCCTTCCTTCTTTACTTCCATGTTATGTAATTTATTATTATCTATAAGGAGATAATGATCTCTAGACCACCAAAGCTATTCAAACTCTGACAGTACAACTAATCATTAGATACATTTTTATTAAGTATCACCTAGGTTCTTAAAACAGAGGATAAAATGATCAAGATAAAAGGAGCAATTAGGTCGAACAGTAAATAGGGGACTAAGCTTGGAGTTAGGAAGACTTGAATTTGAATCCAACTAGCTATGTGATCCTGGGTAAGTCACTTCACCCTGTTTGACTTTGTTTCCTCATCTGTAAAAAATGAGTTGGCAAAGGAAATGGCAAACCACTTTTGTATCTTTGCCAAGAAAACCACAATGGGGCCATGAAAAATTGGACATGCCTGAAAAATTATAAAAAGTGTGCCTGCCCTCAAGGAGGTCATTTCTAGGATAAATCACATATCCTCAAAGTCTTGGGAAATTTTAAGCCCTTAGGGAGGATTAGATGGTCTAAGGAATCCCTTAAAACTATGTTATATATGTATGTGATTTCTTGTGTACATGGGGTATTCCATGCTATCAACCCCAATGTCCCCTAGGCTCTCCAGAAAGTGAGACCAATGATATTCTGCCTTCCTAAAATCTGCCATTTAATGGACAATTAAGGCTCAATAATAGATTATTTCCAACTGAGGTATGGATTCTGCAAAACAGAACCCATTTTTTTTAAAAGACAGTGAATGGGGTGGCTAGGTGGCCTGGTGGATAGAGCACTGGCCCTGGAGTCAGGAGGACCTGAGTTCAAATCCAACTTCAGACACTTAATAATGACCTAGCTGGGTGGTCTGGGGCAAGTCACTTAACCCCATTTGCCTCGCAAAAACTTAAACAAACAAAAAAAGGACAGTGAAATCTTTGGTGGGTGAGGCAATAATAAAAGGAATTTGGGGAATGTTGGAGCACACATAAATGGGGAAGAGCATGAAAACTTCCTAACCTGACTTAGCTACCTGAGCCATCAAGAAGACATTTTGCTAATTGTACTGATATCTCCACTCTACAAATCCAGTTGGAAGCAGAGTTTTACCTCAGATTACATCCATAACTAGAGACTTTCCTTCATAGACTTCTTAGGGGGAAAGAAAAGCTCAGGATGTTAATACAGATATGGCCAATAACAATCAGGAATGGAAAATCTGGGATCACGTTTAGTATTAAATCTTTCCTAAAGCCACCAATGACTCACCCTGACTTGGTGCCCTCCTCTCACGTGGTAGATGAGGAAATGTAAGGTGCTCCAAAAATTCAATCAAGAAATGGATTGTATTCACTTAAGACCAGGACTTTTTAGCTTCAGACAGAAATGCTTATAGGCATTCACCAGCAAGCAGCCACTGAAGAAAGCTAATGAGAACCTATATGTTGGAGAGGGAATCACTGGAAACAGGACAATGGACCTTAGAGTTAGGAAAAGTTATCTGTATGGAAGGCAAAAGACCATTCAGGAGTCAAAAGCCAGAGGCCCTTTTACATGTGTCTTCCTCCCTTCCTCCCTTCTTTTTCTCTTTACCTCTTTTTTGTTTGTTTGCTTTTTGTTTTGTTTTCTTTTAGGTTTTTGCAAGGCAAAGGGGGTTAAGTGGCTTGCTCAAGGCAACACAGCTAAGTCATTATTAAGTGTCTGAGACCGGATTTGAACCCAGGTACTCCTGACTCCAAGTACCCCACCTAGCCGCCCCTTTTTTGTTTGTTTTTACAAAGCAATGGGGTTAAGTAATTTGCACAAGGTCACAAAGCTAGCTAATTATTAAGAGTGGGAGGCTACATTTGAACTCAAATCCTTCTGACTGCAGGACCAGTGAGTGCTCTATTCACTGTGTCACCTAGCTTCCCCCCTTTCTTTTCCTTCTTTTTCTTTCCAATTTCTTCTTCTTCCTTTTTTGCTTTCTTCTTCTTTCCTCCTCGCTCTTCCTTTTTCCCCTTTCTTTCCTCCTTTATCCTCATAGGTGAGCTTTTGTAGGAACTGGATGACCAGGACCAGGACTCTTCCCTAAATTTCCCTATGGGGATATGCTCCCTTATTCCCACTGCCTTTTCTTTTGTTGTTTTCTTTCATTCCAATGTAAGGTTCTGACTTCAAGAACTGTCTTCTGCCTCTGAAAGATTCTACTGTCCTCTAACAGCACTAACAAAAGGGAAGACTAAACAATAGTGTCTATTCTGGAGAATCAATATAAATAATATTGGACTTACCAGCAAAGTTTGTGTCTGGGGTGGGGGTGGGGGGAGAGAGAGAGAGAGAGAGAGAGAGAGAGAGAGAGAGAGAGAGAGAGCCAGACCCAAAGAGATCAGATAGACAAAGAGAGACAGAGAGACAAAGGGACAAAGAGATAAGAGAAAGACAGAGAAACAGAGGCAAAGAGAAAAGATAGAGGAGAGGAGAGGGAAAGAAGAAAAAGGGAGGGAGAGAGATATGGGGGAGGAAGGAGAAAGAGATGCATGTTTTAAAAAAAGGATAGAGATTGATTGATGGAGAGATATGTATCCAGATACATCACTACACACACACATGCATGCAGATATTATCTATTGGAACGTTGCACTTTATGTTCAGAACCCCTAAAATGGAGGCAGGATATGTCTGTGTCTATATCCATACATGCATGTGTGGATATAATTAATGTTTCATGTTATATTAAAGTTCTCCAAACCAAGTGTTTTTGTGACTCCAAACCAATGACAACAGTCCTAGGGGTAGTTACACCAATCAGACTGAGCCTCAGAGATCACACAACTGTCTTTTTTAAACTCAGATCTTGTGGTCTCTTGCTCTCCTTGGACTCCCAGCTGGGCAAGCCCTCCTAGAACCACTCTCTTACCTCCTCCCTCTTTCCTTTTTCCCTTCCCCATCCTGTATTCCACTCTGCAACACAAAAGAATGGAGGAACTTTGCAAACAAATCATTTCAAAGAAAATTATGAAAATGCAAAAGAAAAAAAGGGAAGGGTTTATGGATATACCTGTGTGGTGTGTGTATGTGTGTATTTATATGTGTTTGGTGAGTATGTGTACATGTGTGCCTAGTGTGGCATGTGTATGAGTGTGTATGTGTGTGTGTGCGTGTGCATGTGTGCGTGTGTGTGTGTGTGTGTGTGTGTGTGTGTGTGTGTGTGTGGTAGGGAGAGGATCCAGGGCTAACAGTAACCAAGGGGCCTGAGGCAGGAAGACTGTGTTCCTCCTTGGGCCGAGGCCTCTCCTTCTTAATGATAGCCTTGCTGTGCTTTGTGGCCTACAAGCGCCCCAAAAGGCTGTTGACAGCCAGAGAACAGAGACAGGCCCCGGGCCAGGCCCTGCCCCTTGCCAGGCACGTACCTGGACCGAAGGGAAGTCCCCGGACGCACAGGCTCCCAGTACAGCAGCCCCCACCAAGACAGACTCCACCTCTTGGGAGAGGACGACAGGCAAGCCTGGACAGGATGGGAACAGTATGGTTAGAAACAAGGAAGAGGGAGTGGCCCCCTGCCCTCCCCAGCTTGCCCCCCCAACCTCAGGGCAAACAGCAATCAGGGCTCAGACAATCCTTGCACTGTCTTCCCGGAGATGCCACTGTGGCAGAGCTCCTTGGCTGTGTTCCTCCTAAGATCTGAAGCTTAGAGACCTTGGAGGCTCCCAGTCTAGGAAACCCATTCTACAGATTAGGAAAATGAGGTCTAGAGAAGCCATTTAGATTTGCAGGCTCCTCTATGTGGAAGGGACCCCAGATGCCATCTTGGCCAGCCCCTTTACATTGCAGCTATGGAAACTGAGCTCCACAGAGATGAATGATTTACAGTCAAACAACTTAATTGTTCTTTAACCAAACTTTTCTGCTTCTTTTTTTGACTATACCATGCTGAAATTTGATTCAATTCAACTCAACAAACTTCACTTGAGCACCACCACCACAACAACACATGATTAGCAGCTTCTTCCTGGGGAGGCAGGGATACATTGTGGAGAGGACTTTGTACCACTGAGAAATGGGTTCAAATCCTTCCTTAGACATGTCAGAGTCATATGACTCTGGGCAAAATCATTGAATTCCATTGTGTCTCAGTTGATTAATTTGCAGGAAGGTAGTTGGATTCATTGACTCTGAGTTTGAAATATGAAACAATCAGAAAAAGAGGAATTTGGGAAAACAGACATGAACCGAGCTTAGATCCCAAGAGACAGAAGTGAAGAAAGAAGCAAAGGATCTCAGCATGGGCAGAGAATCCAGCTTTACTTCCCATTATAGACCATTCAGAGTAGTGAACTAACCATTGCTCCAACTCAACAATGCTATTTAAGGATTCCTAGGTGACATCAAAGTGCTTTGAGTCCTGAATTTGAAGTCCAGAAGATCTAAATTCAAATCCAGCTTCAAACATTTACTAGCTGTGTTACAAGTCACTTAACCTTTGTATGCCTCAGTTTCCTCAACTGTAAAATGGGGACGATAATGTGTTCCAAGGTGGTTGTGAGGCCCAAATGATTGGAAAGCCCTTAGCACATTTCCAGCATATAGGTGTTACTTAATCCTTGAGCCTTGGCATATGCTAGATATAAGATGGCAGATTGGCAACAAGAAAGTGTCTGGTCCCTAGCAAACACTATAGAAACAGTAGCTATTATTTCCCAACTTTATCTATTTGTGACATTATCCGCCTTGTTCAGGACACACCCCACTCCTCCTCATCTCTGTCTATTGGAATCTGTCTCTTCTGTCAAGGCAATGGAAATAAATGAACAGCAATTATGAGGAAACTTGTCTTTATGTCCAGCTCCAATTTACCCTTTTACTACTTCCATCCATTGCTCCAAATTCTACCCTTTGGGGTCAACTAAAACCAAACTAATCTCCCCCCTTCCACGTAACATGAAACTAGCCAATGCAACCCTAAGTCTTCTTTTCTCTAGGACCAATTTTCCCAGTCTCCCTCCATAGTCAACCAGCATTACCTCAAGACTCTTTACCCCCAGTTACTTTCCTGGACATCTTCCAGCAGTCTATTGTTCCTGCTGGCTGTTGCCATCTCTCCAGTCTCCTGAAGAGTAAAGGGACCAGCCCAGATTTGTCCCAAGAATTTACAGGGTATGAGATCCTGATAGTTTTCTGGCTTCATCTGGCAATACCATGTGGCTATGCAATAGAAAGATGGGAATTGGGAGCAGCTAAGTGGCTCAATTATAGAGCATCAGTCCTGGAGTCAGGAGGACTTGAGTTGAAATCCAGCCTCAGACATTTAATAATTACCTGGCTGTGTGACCTCAGGCAAGTCACTAACCCCATTGCCTTGGAATAAATATATATTTTAAAAAAATTAAAAATAATAAGGGAATTATATTGTAGAAGTTACCCACAGATGAAGATTTGAAGGTGATCATTGTGATCGTGGTGATGATGGTGGTGTGAAGGGGGAGATGAGGGATTCTGGGTAATAAATAGTAGAGGATAAAAGTTAACAGACCATGGGGTCATGACTGAGTCCTGAAGACAATGTAAGCAGAAGAAACACAAGGAAAGAATTGAGTATCGGGTTCAACTTGATCATTTGCTACATGTATTGAATAAGTCGATCTTTGGGGGCTTTAGTTTTGTCATCTATGAAATGAAGGAATGGCACTAATAACTTCCAGAGTCCCTTATCATCTCTAACTATGATTAAAATAGTATGAAGGACACTGGACTGAGCTAAGGACAGTTTTGTTCAGCTTTACTGCCTATGTTTCTCTAGGCTAGTGGTTTTCAAAGTGGGGATTCCCCAGAAGACCCCAAGACTTTCAGGAGGGATCCATGAAATTTAAGGTATTTTCATAATAATATTGAACCATTATTCAATTATCAAAATACTCTTTCCTTTTACAGGAGACTAGATATTCTGCATTCTACTTCAACTAAAGCAACATAAGTCAATAGACTGAATGCAAAAACAGATATGAGAAATCAGTGATCTTGTATTAAGGCAGACATTCAAGAGGTTTACCAAAAAAATTGAAAAAATGCCAATCTCAATAACTTTTTTTGAGAAATACATTTATTTTTCATAAAAATGATATTTATGCTTAAGTACAATTAGTTTATTCTAATTTTTAAACTGATTAGTGAATGAACACTTTAAATTTCTAAATAAGCATATATTCTTTGAGTCCTCAATAATTTTAGGTTCCAAAGGGCTTGTAGATGTGGGAGGTACACAAAGGTTTACAGTGCACATATTTTCAGATGTTTTTTGAGATGTTAATTGTGCAGATTTTTCCTCCCTCTTCCTTCCCTCTTCCCTTCCCTTCCCTTCCCTTCCCAAAATTCTGGGAGAAAATCAGTGATTTTTTGTTTAAAAGCAAAATAGATTAATAGAAATTTATAATTGTTTGTAAAGAAAAAAAAGCATTGAAAATATCCTGAGACCAAAAAAGTTTGAAAACTACTGCCCTAGAGAAATCATTTAATCATTTTGACTCAGTTTCCCCATCTCCAAAAAGAAGGGATTAATTCAGTACTAAATCTAACAGCAAAGGGGTTAAGCATGGGTACCATAGTAGTCAAAGTACTGGGTCTGTAGGCAGAAATATGTGAGTTCAAATCCTGTCTCTGACATTTATTTGTTGTCTAAACCTGGACAAGTTCTTTCACCTTTGTCTGCCTCAGTTTCCTCAGCTGTAAAGTTGAGACCATAACAACATCTACCTCACAGAGCTTGTGTTAAGAATCAAAGAAGATAATATTTTGAAAGTGTTTAGCAGTTTCCAACCTATAGTAGGGGCTCATTCTTTTTCCTTTCCTGGCCAAACAAACAAGATGGCCTTAAGAGATATCTTTGTTCTTTGATTTGTAAAGTCTTTCTTTAGTTCTCTAAAAGGGATTTCATTGCATGGTAGTGGTAGTAGGGTGGGAAAAGGAGAGCAAGAGACTAAGCATGAGTCCATTTGGGTTTGAATCCTGGTTCTCTGATTTATCAGCTGTGACTTCCCTGACCCTTCTTGACCCCTCTGCAAAATGGAGCTGATCATACACACCCATCCTTGGCTTCAAAGGCTCTGTGTCTTATGAGAAAATCCTCTGTAATCCTCAAAGAGCTAGTGAGATAGGTGTTTTTATTGAGCAATGACCTAGGACACCTCAACTGGAGGCTAAGGACGGAATTCTGACCATACTGTCAGCCTAATATATTTGCAAAATAAAACAACAATTCCTGGCTCTGACCTTAATCATGTTGGCAAAGTTCATTCCAAAAGAAAGACTGTTCTAATAGAGTTACTGTTTATGAACTAAACATTTTTCTTCCTAACAATGAATGACAGAAACAAGATCATTGATTTACAACTGACAGGTACCTTCAAGGTCATCTGGTCCAATCCTCCAAAGTAAATTTCCTTCACCTTTACAGATGAGGAAACAGAGGGCTAGATTGGGAAACTGGCTTGGCTAGGTAGAAAATGGCAGAATCATGACTTGAACTCAGGTCCTCTATATCTGAGCCTTTCCCTATTTCTACTGAACCATAACAGAAGGGATTTTGGAAATCATGTAGTCCCAGCATCTCCCACTGCATCTGGGAAATGGAAGACCAGAAATATAAAGCAACTTGGTTGAAGTTATAGAGACAGTGGCTTCCAGAAGCCTTTCCCAACCCCACCTTATTGTAGTGCCTTCTCTCCCTTTGCCATTTCCAGTCATTTTTTTTTATTTAATTGTTTGCATGTTGTCTCTCCCATTTGAATGTCTTTGAGAATAAGGACTGTCTTTTACCTTTCTTTGCAAATCAATCCACTACCCAGTACATATTTGGAGCTTAATAAATATTTATTGAATGACGAGTCATTTAGTCTAAATCCTTCCATTTAGACACAATGAAATTGAGGCATAGGAAGGAGTGACTTTACTGGGGTCATTTATATAGTACATATGGGAGCAAAGATTTGGATGCAGGTCCAGCTGTAACATTTATAGCATATTGACTAGAGGATGGATCTTAGAATCTTAGAAAAGGAAAGACATGGGTCCAAGTCCTGCCTCTGACAAAAAATTTTCCATGTCTGACCATAGGTAATTCACTTTAGTATTCCACACCCTGGGCAACTCCCTCACTATTGGTTGATTGGTTGTTGTCCTCCATGCTCAAAGAGAACCCAAATGACATCACCATGCTGGGGGTCAAACGGGGAGGTAAATAATAACCAGCACTTGTTGATGACTTCAATTTTCACAAAATCTTGACCATATAATAGCTTATTTAGTCCTTGTAATCACCTAGTGACATAGCTAATATTATTATGCCCATTTTCCAAATTAAAAAAACCCTTTTGTTATCCCCATTTTCCAGATTGAGAAAGGTAAGGCTAATGGTCAAGAACCATGCAACTACCTGGTATCCAAGGAAGGATCTGAACTCAGGCCTCTACACATTATATCTTCTAAAACTCAATGTTAGAGATAAGCTACCAAACCACAATGATGAAAGGAATTTACATACACCCAGAATCCTCATATAATCATGACAGTTTAGACCAAAAAGTGATTTTCAGTCGGACATTATTATCATCATCATCACTTTCTTCATCATTGGCATCAGTATCACTAACAAACTTACCATCTTCATCCTTAAAGGACTATATCTGTTTTTTATGTCAATGATAATAACAGCTTTCCTTAAATACCAAGTTGATTCTCAGACCCTTTATCTATAGGATTCTGTATGCCAGAACCCATTTTTCCATTGGGTTCAGAACTCGACTGTTTTTTCTCTGTGGGTATACTGGAAAGAGAATTTACTAAATCGATATCCTCTTCCTCCCTGAGAAAATTTGAGCAGTGAAGAGATTTGAAGGAGATGGGAGGTGGTTTCTGACTGGTTTGAGTAATGAGGCCTGGCCTTCCAAAGTGCAGCTTTTAAATGTGGTCTTTTCTTCGAAGAATTGGGGTGGATGGGGGAAGGGATGGGAGAGACTTCTGGAATTCCAGTTATTTTATCTGATAGACTAATGAGCTAAGCAGAACCAAGAGCATTTCAAGGCAGATGAACTTTGCCATTCCTCTGTCAGTCAATGTCCTTACAAAAGGAGGGGAATTCCAAACCCAGAAAAAAGGGCCCTTTGTACTGGACTGTATCTGGTCATTAGCTCCAGCCCAAAGATTCCAGTTTACATTTTAATCCAAATACCTATTAATAGATCTCTTATTTCGGCCCCTAGAGAATAGTTTCCAAAGCTGAGCCTCTCTGCAGTGAAATTGGCCTTATGTTTCTCTGGATTCCAATAAAGGAAGGGAGTTGCTTGATATTGATCTCATCAGACAGAGACTACCATCAGTCCTAAGGTCTCAGTTCAGGCTCCCATAGGTTGCTCTGCATTGGGGGCTCACCTGGGGCTGATCTCCTTATTCCTTCTTGTCTGCATCAAGGTAGGAAGTCCACACAATAAAAGCCAAATTCCATTTATAGACCATTTGAAATCAAAACAACAGAATGTGGCAGACAGACCTGATCCTGTGGAAAGTCTTCAGCAAGCCCAATGGGATTTGGATGGGGGCTCTTGCTGGGCCAAGAGCACTGGCTTTGAAATCAGTGACCCTGGGTTCAAATCCTTTCTATTGAATAATCTCCATAATCTTCCTATCACCATTAGGATCAAATGTAAAACATCCAGTTTAGCCTGCAAAGCTGTTCATCATCTGGTGCCTATTCTTTTCCCCACCTTCACTGTCATTTGGTGACACTGGTTTTCTGGCCTTTCTCATACAGGATTCTCTAAGCAGTTTCATGCTCTGGAACTCTTCCCTCACCTCTCCATCCTGGCTTCTGTCCCAAGTCTCAGCTAACATCATACATTCTACAAGAAGCCCTTCCTGGTCCTCCTGGATTCCCTCCATGACTATCTCCAATTTGCCCTTTATAAATATTATTTGCAAATAGTTGTTTGCATACTGTCTTCTCTCCATTAGACTGCAAGCTTCTCTGGAGCAGGTACTAGTTTTTGACTTTCTTTATATCCCAGGATGGGCAAAGATATTTGTAGACTTGAAATCCAGTTCTATTTTTCAGTCTCAATCTTTGGGTCTTTTGACCACAATCCTCATTTTAGAGAAGTCTATAAGATTTCACCAGAGGAGAAGAAGTCATTCTTCCATTACTTTTCCTGGGGCATGTATACTGACTAACCACTTGATTTGGCCTTTCTTTGATGAATGTATTATGTACTATCATGTACAGTAAAATTGTAAGAAACTGGAAGGCAAAGATCATCAGATCTCATGTAGAGGCTTCCCTTCTATTAATCATGACAGTTTAGACCAAAAAGTGATTTTCAGTTGGACATCATCATCATCATCATCATCACTTTCTTCATCATTGGCATCAGTATCACTAACAAACTTACCATCTTCATCCTTAAAGGACTACATCTTTATTTTTAATTGTCAATGATA
The DNA here is from genome assembly GCF_037893015.1 of Macrotis lagotis. Classification (NCBI taxonomy): domain Eukaryota; kingdom Metazoa; phylum Chordata; class Mammalia; order Peramelemorphia; family Peramelidae; genus Macrotis; species Macrotis lagotis. The sequence continues at coordinate 18,965,647 of NC_133659.1, forward strand.
ATAACTTCGTAATAGCTTATTTTTTTGGAGTTGTGAGAAGTGTGATGACTTGTGATCAAGAAACTCATAAGACAAGGTCTTTCCTTTAATACCATGCTGCTTCAGGTGCCAGTGTTCACCCATCTACATGGAAGGCAAACAATACAACAGAAAACTAATGCATTAAGATTTCTAGGAGGAAATATAATAACCAAAGTCCACAATCCTTGACCTCCAGGAGCTTAATTGAAGACATTCCAATTAGGGAAATGAGTATGGAGGAGGGGTAAAATGTACACAAAGAAATAGAAAATATATCCAAGATTAAACAGCAACAACAAACTAATTTCAGCAAATGAGGAAGAAACAGCACAGGACATTGGAGAAAAAAACATAACATCTCTGAATTGCTCTGGGCCTCAGTTTCCTCTTTTGCAAATGGAAAGGTTTGGGTTAGAGTACCCCTGAAGTCCCTTCAAAGTCTATTCAAAATACAGGATTTGGAAGCATTTCTAGAGATCTTTGTTAAGAAAATCCCAGGGCAGGGGGAGGTGAGTTCTGTCCATCACAAGGATTCAGAGGATCAGGACCATTTACTCTCTCCTGGTCCCACTGACCCTGAGGGGGAATCAGGCTATCCCTAATTGGTTGAAAGGTCAACCTCTCACTGACTTACCAGTGATGTCAGCATGCATCTGCACAAAAAGAGGGTTCTTGCTGAGACCCCCACAAAGAAACAAAGTATTAATTGAATGGCCTGCTGCCTCCATAGTCTCCAGAATGTGACGTGTGCCAAGCTAAAAGGTAAAGCAAAGGTGGGCATTACTGGTAATAGAGAAGCAAAAGAAGAAAGCAAAACAAATCCACGGTCCATTTGATACAACATTCTTGGGTAAAAAGGGTCAGATTCAATTCATAGAATGGGAATTTCAGAAATATATTCAGGGAAACAGAGAATGTGAGGGATGAAATGGATTCCAGGATGTTAGAGAAGGGAAGGATCTTAAAAAATGTAAATACTGGAAGGAGCCTTAGAACAGAGACTTTCAGAATGAATGGGGTAAAGGGGGCTTAGAACAGGGAATACCAGAGCTGGAAAGTGCCTTGGAAATCATTTGGTTTCACCCTCCCCTTTTATAACAACTCAAAGATCTCAAGAAACTTAAGGGTAATATTTCATTCCTTTGGAAGGAAAAGGTTCATTAGCAAGATCCAATGGAGAATAGAAGGCAATGGATTCTTGGACTGTCAAAGCAGATTAGTTGAGGCTTTCCACATGCGCTTAACCACAGATGGAAATTTCTGAACCCAACTCTTGGACCCAAGAGCACTATCTAATGGCTGAGTTTCCAGGGCCACAATCTATGTATCAGGAAGCCTGACTGATTTTCAGTGTGCAGGACCTAAACTAAGCTTACTGGTTCATCAATTTTCTGATTAAATCAATATTTGACAATTTAGGGGGGGCGTGAACCCCAGTTGTCAACTTTATCCTGAAATATCATTATCCCATCTACACTGAAATTTTATAGTTTTGATATTTGAGATATAATAGGTCTTAAAAATAAATTAAATGGAAATTTGGGGGGAGTTTTGCTGAAGTTACAGATGACACAAGAATTCCAACAGATGAGAGATGATCAAATAACTCAAATTAAAAAAAAATGATACAGCAAACACCCCCATAAAGGAAAAAGAAAAAAAAAATTAGACTTCTCTGATAAGAAGGGAGGGTGAAATAATTTTATATGGATTTTTCAGATTGCAGGGATGCTTTGTCCCTGACCCCCCCCCCCCATTGATATGGAAGGAATAACTGTAGATGTGATTTCAACAAATGGGGAACTTTCATCACTTTGCATTTCATTATAGTCATAATATCTTCATTTCATCAACAAAGCTTGTGACTCATCTAATCCCATGTAGTTCTTATTCAGGTCCAGGTATGTCCAATGTCCTAGTAATCTTCATTTCCTAGTGGACACCAGGCCAGCACTTGAGCTGTGACCCTGCAGCTCTCAATCATGCTATGTGATAGGATGGGCAAGCCAATTTTTCATTTTTTCCTAATCCTAATTCTATTTTTACAAGGTCTATTAAATTTTCTTCCTTCTTCTCTTGCTCTTCCTTCTTTCCTTCCTTCTGTTTCCTTCTTTCCTTATATCCCACCTTCCTCTCTTCTCTCCTCTCTTCCATTCTTGCCCTTCCTTCCCTTTTCCTCTCTCTACCTCCTTTCCTTTCCTTTCCTTTCCTTTTTCCTTCCCTTCCCTTCCCTTCCCTTCCCTTCCCTTCCCTTCCCTCTTAGTTTCCTTCTCCTCCACACCCAAACTAGGAATATGTAAAATCCTATATGAGTAAGATTGCTTCACTTATTGCCATTTGTATCCCCAGCAAGGGCAGCTAGGTGGCACAGTGGATAGACCACTGACCTTGGATTCCAGAGGAAGGGGGTTCAAATTTGACCTCAGACACTTGAATCTTTCTAGTTGCATGACTTTAGGCAAGTCACTTCACCCTGATTGCTTCACATCCAGGGCTATCTCCAGTAGTCCTGATTCATATCTGGCCACTGGACCCAAATGGGTCTGGGGGAGAAAGTGAGACTGCTGACTTTGTATAGCACCTCTTCACATAAAAAATCCAATTTATGGGACCACCTCCCTGTTGTCGTGGTCTTCTTCGAAAAGGCAGGACAAATATTATTATTATGATTATTATTATTATCCCCAGCACCTAGCATGGTTGAAATGCCAGTAGCAGGTGAATGATGACCTTTGTCCAGGGGTCTGCCTGTCTGGGATCTGGGATGCACCCTCATCCCCTCAAGAGCCCTAAAGGAAGGTTCTGGGGGGGGTCACTATTCCACAAGGCCTTTCTTGATCCCTGTAAACCTTAAGATGACTTTGTACACATTTTCATTTTCTCATTTCTCTGGGATCTCAATGAGTGTAATCAATCCTTTTAAGGGGAAAGACTCAGTTTGGAATGTGCATGCTCTTCTTAGAGAACAGTGACTGGAATCAGTGTCACTTAAACATTCCTAAATTGCCAACTGAATTTGCCATCTCTGGCTATGGTAAAGACTGTGGTGGAGTCTCTAGTTGACTAGAATTCTTGTTTTCCTTCAAGCTTCACAGATCCAAGCTTGCAAAATCCCTCCTCCTCCTCCTCCTCCTCCTCCTCCTCCTCCTCCACCACAAGTGCCCCAACAAAGGCGATTGTGGGAAAGTTGTTGTGTGTTTACCTGCCTGGAAAAAATGTTTTAATCAGGCAAAAATTTAAATTAAAATTAGTCTATTCCAGTACAGGGGGAAAAAAACAGTTAATTTAATCCCATCATGAAGAAAATGCAAATCTGGGGGCTTCAAATGCAAATTGTATTTTTTTTTTCTTTTTAAAGCTTTACTGCTGAAAAGAAAACTATAGATTAACAGGCTATGGACAAAAGCTATTGTTTGACAAGATTTTCAATTACGAATGCTTTAATTTTTTTTTTTAACTTAAAGAAGGGTTCCATACATTCCATGTATCTTTAATGACATTCCTCATTCATTACAGTCCTGTTCCACCAGAATACTAACCACCCATTTACTGATAGAGTCCAAAGGAGGAATTTTGTTCAATTTTAGCTTGTCAACAACAAATAGGTGCTGGCTTATTGTTCTCAGCTGGTGAAGCAGAATGTCATTTTACTCCATTTACCATCCTGGGAAATGTATCTGTTATCTCCATGCTTCATTCAAACCAGCATCATTTTGCTTAAAGGTCAGCACACACAGATACTTTTCCAAAATGAATTGTACTCACAGTAATTCAAATTACTCTACAATAGCATCCTATCTAAAGGCCTTTCTCTTAAAAGCCTCCCTACAATGATATTTTAAGGTCATTAAGACAATGGCTAGTCTAAATGTGAAAATTGTTAATACTCTTATGATAAGTGCATTAACTACACAATTGATTTTCAGAGTGTATGGGACTTGGAAAAACAAAACTGTTTTTTCCCTCTATATTAAACCAACTACATTTGTAAAGTTCTCTAGGGTTACTCTTATAATATTTGTTCCAGAAAGACTAGCTATAAGACAATCTGGGCCTGGATTACTAGCTTCTCTTGGTCCAAACAATCATGAAAATATTTTTAAATGATCAAGTTAAAAATTTTAAAAGACTAAATTTTTTTCACTTGCTTTCCCCATTGAGCCTTTGTAGATAGATTAAAAATAAAATCATAATGTGCGATGCTTGGGTATGGAGCTCACTGGGTTCTTTTTATTCTTTACTTCCAATATCAGATAGCGTTCATTTGAAAAGAACCTCTTGTTCATTTAGAAGAGATAGGAAGGTTTTTAATGGAATGTAAAGTCGATGTTAGTCAGTGCTGTGTTAGGGCTTCCAAAAACTAATAAAAGCTCAGGTTGCACTAGCAGAAGCATGGAGTCTAGGGACATGGAGGTGATGGCTCTGTTGTATTCTTCTGGACTAGATGGACTTCAATGATCCTTCTCACTAAACTACTGTTGAATTCAGGGATTGGCCAGTCCACAATGCAATCCTTCCAGGAGGGACAATCTCTGCCCTGTGCCAGTGCCCAAAGATGCTTGGGGAGAAGAGTAGAGCATATATAATGAAAGGTTCTGTCCTTTACTCAAAGCCTCTGACTGTTTCCTGTCTACCTGCTGTGTGATGAACTAAGGCTTCTGGATGTTCTTAGTTGCTGGAATCTCAGTTGTGAGAAGAAGGAGCTACTGTCTAAGTTTGAGCCCACTCTGCTCAGGATCAAACTGTAGAAGAAAACATGTGCCTCCTATTGGGTTTATGTTCTGGTACTTCGGGTGTTGTTATATCTTTTCTATAAGTATTCCTTCATGGAAAATTGAAAAAAAGAACTAAATGATGTTAATGAGCACAATCACTGACTGCACAAGAGGAATTGAGGGGCCACACTAAATATTACAAGGAAACAACACATCTTTCTCTTTCTTTTCAGGTCACAAAGTATAAGGACCATTCTCTGATGGGAGTTCATAACCTCCTAGAAAATCTTTTGTCTAAGAGGGAGCCATCATACACATGTATTTTTTTCCCTTTGGTTCAAGACCTTGTAAGACCTCAGAAAGATCTAAAGAACCTGGAAAAAAAGCCAACCCAAATTGTTTAACTTAACTATGAAATAGAATCTTCATGGCAGCCAAGTTCCCATGTGCTATAAGCCAAAGGGTAACTGGCCTGACTTCTTTGCTGGACCTGGAAATGATTTCAATTCTGGAAGGATGTTTATAACTACCACCATTTGTTTAAGCCTATTTTTCCCAGGTCAAGCTGTAGATAGAAGAGTTTGCCTCATTTTGATTGTGAAGTACAGTTCTTTGGGTCTTGTTTTATCTTTTCAATAAATATCCATCCCTTTGGAAAAAACTAACCAATGTTAATGTATAACATTGAGGAGAAACTGAGGGAGTACACTGACAATTAGGTATAAAATCACTGGGAATGGAAAATGATGTGGGTATAGTTAATACTGATAAGTGATATTTCTGGGGAACAAACTAGATGGGTCCTTGCCCACTGATTCTTGAAGGTTGCCCTGGATGGGAAGATAAAATTCTCCATTCTCTAGGGACTCAATTTGACAGCGGGAGTGGGAGTCAGGATAAGGATTTCTGGTGTCTTATATGATCTAGTGTCTTATATACTTATACATGCTTAACAGGTACAGAAGAGAAAGAGTCTCACATCTGATACTAACCGTGTTATCTTGGCCAAAACATTTGTCCCAACTGGGCTTGTTTCCTTAATGTGGAAAATGAAGAAATTGGACTAAGTGGTCTCTGAGGTTCCCTCTTCTAAATCTCTTATTCTATACCTGTCACAACTTCCCTGGGCTGCAACGTCTTCATCTATAAAATGTGGGCTTTGGAGATGTATTTCTCCTCTAGATCATTGGTTGATTTTATTTGTGATTGATTTATATACTTCTCTCCTTTTTGTCTTACCTCTCTTTGGCATGATGATTTGGGGTAGCATTACCTTTCTTAACATGTATCTCCAAGCTCAATTGATTCAATTGCTTTGGCTGAATAATCATATTAATTGACCCTATCAATTCAGTAAAATAAAATCAAACAAGTTATCTGAATGAATCCACTGGCTCATGGACCATATTCAACTCTGGATAGCATCCAACTGTACCAATACTAGCATGCATCAATATAATCTTAATTACTTGATAATGCAAGAAGATGTAAATGGCCACCCAATTTGAAGTCTGAAGATGCAGATTCAAATCCCATTTTTCTGGGGCCATGGGCAAATCACTAAATCCTTTCTCTGCTGAAGTTCAAAGGTATAACTCGATCAGCAACTGGGAACTTATCTTGAACTTTGTTTTAATGTAGTTGGTTTCCTTTGTAATCTTACATAATTTACTTTATGGATGGAAAAAACATTATTTTGAGGCTTCTCCAGGCTTAGAGGGGAATCCAGGACCAAAACAAGATGAATAACTCCCTAAATGAAGCAACCTCTAAAGTCTTTTCAAGCTCTATTAGTCTATGATTCCATAAATCATTGCACCTAATTAAGAGTCAATGGTCAGTTGTCCCATATCAATCAATCCCCCTACATTGACCAAGCAAGGTCCTAGAGATTCAAAGTCCCTCTTCTCAAGGATACTTTCTCTTGGAGAGAAAGTGCTAAGTTTTAACATCACTGTGATTTTAAACTTTAATAACCTATGGAAAATGAAATTAATTATGCTTGAATTTTTCTATTAATTTGTTTTGCAAATGGATATTTTTTCTTGTCAGCTTTTCTGATGGTGGATCATGCTTACAGAATACATGGAATCTGACTTATTTTTCTTATCCAGAACGAAATGCAGAAAGACTGACACTCAAGAAAGTCAAATAATCACCAGACCATATATTGGGAATGTCTTTGAAATTTGTGTTGCATGGGATTATTGCTAGAGTAGATAAGGACCTTTATGAGTCTATCACTCTGGGTGGGCATGATGTTCCAAGTCTTTTTTTTTTAGGTTTCTTTTTTTTTTTGCAAGGCAATGAGGTTAAGTGGCTTGCCCAAGGCCACATGGCTAGATAATTATTAAGTGTCTGAGGCAGGATTTGAACTCAGGTACTCTTGACTCCAGGGCCGGTGCTCTATTCACTGAGCCACCTAGTCGTCCTCAGCTCCAGGTCTTTTTGGTAAGCTCCTGCTAAATTCAGAATTGTTTTTTTCCCCTAGAGCATGGAATAACATGTGAACCCCTGGATTAAACTCCATGGAAGTCATCAATGTTATTTAACAATAAAGGGAACTTACCCATTTCCTGACAGTGAGACAATACTCATGAGACTGACATTTTTGGACTTGGCCAATGTGAGAATTTGTTTTGCCTAAACCTAAGTGTTTGTCATGAAGGCTTTCTTATGGTTAAAGTAAGTGTGTGTATTTGTCTCTGTGTGTGTGGGTGTGTTTCCATATAACCATTGTGGGTTAGTGGGTAGGGGAGATATTAAATGGTCAGTAAAAAAAAAAATCCTCAGTTAAAAAAATACTTACAGCAATGGCTTGAACTGTGGCCAGGTAGAGAAGAGCCAGATCATCAAGGTTCTGAGACAGTCTCAATCCTGTAACCTGTGTGGTTTGAGAGGCAGACATACAGACACAGACAGAGAGAAAGAGAGATGGAGACAGAGATAGAAAATGAGAGAGACAGAGAGAGACAGAGAGAAAGAGGTAGGGGGCAGAGAACAGATTTACAAATGTGGTATTCAGGGAAGGGGACATTTCCCATGAAAGACATTCAGGCATGTTTTCTGGTTGTAATGAGTTCAAATGCAAATCCTCTCTTTGTGAACCAGATGTGAACTACAGTCTAAGCCTTTTTCTGTTGTGGGGGAGTGGGTATGGGAGGGAGAGAATGCCTAAAATAAAAGGGAGAGAGGGAAAACACCAACCAATCCACTATAGGAAAGGTCACAGGCACACCCATAAACTGGACCCCTTGGCCATTTTCTTTTCTAATACGAACGTGTCAGAATGTTCAATGAAACAAGGAACATTTTCTGAGGGGCATCCATGGAATACAAATTAATTCGTGATAATATGACCTAACATTTATATACCACTTTAAGATCTGTAAGCTTTATTTATCATATTTGAGCTAACAACTCTGTTAGGGAGACATTGCAGGTAAAATTTTCTCTATTTGACAGTTGAAAGAAACAAGATTCATAGAATTTATGTGGGTCATACATAGTTTAATTACTAAGAGGGAATCTTAGAGAACATCTAATCTGATCTCTTATTTTTCAGCTGAGAAATAAAAGACTCCCAAGTTCTAAAGTGATAATGATAGTATAATACGTAGAGCACCAGACCTGGGAGGCAAAAGATCTGAGTTCAGACAATAACTGTGTGATCCTGGGAAAGTCATATAACCTGTTTGCTTCATCTATAAAATGAGCTGGAGAAAGAAATGACAAACTAATCCCTCATCTTTGCCAAGCAAACCCCAGATAGGATTAACAAGAATCTGAAGGGATTGAAAATGACTAAACAATAACACCAAAGATGTTTTGTTCTGCTGCTATTTGTGTGACCTTAGGAAAACCATGTCTCCTCTCTGATCCTCAGCTTTTTCATAAAAGAAACTCAGCTTCTTTTTCTGTAAAAAAAATGGGAATACTATGTGTGGCATCTACCTTATAGGGTTTTAGGAAAAGAGCTACTTAAATAAAAGATATCATTTTTCATTATCATCTTATCCAAGAATTCTTAACCTGGGGTCCATTTACTTTACACAAAACATTTTGATAATTGAAGTTCAGTACAATTGGTTCCCTTTGTAATTCTATTATTTTATTTTACGCATCTAAATAAACTCAGGCACCCAAGTGGAGTCCTAGATAGACCACTAGATCTCGAAAATCTGCATTCAAATTTGGTTTCAGACACTCACTAGATGTGTGATTCTGGTCAAGTCATCTGACCTCCATTTGCCTCCGTTTCCTCATCAGTAAAATGAGCATAATGGCACCTGCCCACTAGGGTTGTCATAGAGCTCAAGTTGATAACATTTACAAAAGGCTTTACAAACATTAAAGGAATGTATAAATATTAGCGATCATTGGAAGAAGGGGTCTAGGACACAGGAGAAAAGTTAAGAAACCTTGATGTAGGGACTCTTCTAACTTGGGCATTTTAGATTCTAAAGGCTTTTTTTTTTTGTTCAGACCTCTCGTTTCACAGAGGAAAAAGCTGACCTTCAAAAAGGAAAAGGGAGCTTGTTCATAACTACAACAAGCATGTGTGTGAGATTAAACCCCTAAGTCTCTTGGATCCCAGGTTAGTGATTTTTCTTTCTCCTACATGATATGATGCAATTAATCAACTTTCAGTATTTGCCAAGTTCTAACTCTATGATTTTTTGAAGAATGAAGAGTGTGACTCTTTTTTACCACTTAAGAGTTCATCTACTCATCAATTTAAAACTAGAAAAAAACTAGATACTCTAATCTTTCTCATTTTACAGATAAAGAAATTGAGGTCCTTGTGGATGAGCAAGGCTAGAATCAGAATTTTAACCTGGATTCTGACCCTCAAACCAGTGCTTTAGCCCAGGTAAGACACTGTCATGGGGTTTGCATCCTTTTCTCTTTTCCAACTTGGTTATACGCTCAGGAACCTGCTAAATGTGCATCCTTAACTCTCACCTCTTCCCCATTCCCCCAAGACTGTCCTGCTACAACTTGTTTTCTGAATCCAATTGTCAGATTTTAAAACCACAAGTCAAAATGAGGACAGAGCCACCTCACGTAGAGGGTATTATCTTACTAAATGATGTTGGCTGGGCCTCTTCCCTGCATCATTTCCCCTCCTAAGTCTTTCTTCAGATCTCAAAACACACCCACAGACTTAAAAACGAGTCTAAGTCTCTCGGTGATGTTATAAGCTATGTGAAAGGTGACTTGCTGATTAATGCCAATTTTCAAATTTAAACTGTTTATTAGAAGCAATATTAATAACAATTTAGACAACTAAAATCACTAAGGAATATTTGACTTTTAAGCCAATGTCAGGGCAAATAGAATCACAATCCATTTCCCCCCTCTAAATCCTCATGAGAGGTCTTTGCCAGTGCATTTTTGTTCACTGTTCCAGCTATTTTCAGTTACTTTGTTCTCCGTTTTGCTGGTTCTGCCTTCCCCCTTTGCATTATTATAAAGGCCTTTCCCCATTTCTTTGTACTCTTTATTGCTGTCTTTCTTAACCAAGTTAAAGAATTCCATTTCATTGATTAAAGATTTATGAATGGAGGTGAGATAGAATATAGTGGTGCCTGCAAAGTAGGACTCAGAGCCAGGGACACATGGATTTGTCTTAGGTCTGCCATTATATTTCCCCAGGCAAGAAGCTTAGACTTTAATTGTTGCAGGCTTCTCTCTAAGAGACTGATGAAAGAGAGAGACAAAGCTAAAGAAACAGAAAGAGTCAGAAAAACAGATAGTGAGATAGACAGAAACTGGAAAGATGACAAAAAAACCTTCTGATTTCCCAAGAATCTTACCTGATGGATTGTATTTGAAGTTTACTACAACCCTGTGAGTTGGGTGCCATTACAATGATCCAATTTTAAAAATGAAGAAAATGAGACTCAGAAAGATTACGTAGCTTGTCCAGGATCATAGTCATGTCACAGGCATGAAGAGAAGTGTGTATAGCAAGTCTGGAAAGGTAGGTTAGGGTCACTTTATGAAGTTCATTACTGATGGATATATATTTTTTTCTAGAAACTATAGGGAACCACTGCTGTTTATTGATTGGGAGAGAGGGTTGGAATAGAAGAAAATCTCTCTGGCAAATGTGTAGAAAATGGGTTGCTGTGGAGAGAGACCAATAAGGAAGCCAGAACAATAGACCGGGTGATAGATAATGAGAACTTGATGTTGTTTGGGTAGGGAAAGGGAGACATGCCTGAGGAATTATCAAGATAGAAACCACAAGTTTTAGTGAGTAATTAGATCTATAGGCAAGGAGGAGTGAGTAGTCAAAGATAGCATGAAGGCTTCTAGCCTGGGTGACATGGAGTGTGGCTCACTATTAATGGGGACGTTTAGAACTGGGGAACGTTTAGTTGGAAAGATGATGAGTTCTGTTGATTTTGAGTTTGGGATTATTAAGTGACTTCCAGATGAAACTATCCAATAGCCTATTGCTGGTACGGAACAGGTTTTCGAGAGAAAAAAAAGAGCTCTATGTATAGACCTGGAAATCATGAAATCAATGAAAATTGAACTTGTGAGTTTGACTGGAAGCTGATTAGGTCATTGTGATAAAGTATAGAGAGAGAGAGAAAAGAAAATTATCCAGGACATAGTCCAAATGAATAACAGAATTAGAAAGAATAACAAGGAAAAAGATCCAAGGACCAAGAGGGAACATCATCATCATCATGCATATCCAGTTCTGGCTGATTCTTAATGACCCCATTTGGGATCTTCTTGGCACAGATACTGGAGTGGTTTGCTATTTCCTACAGATTAAGAAACTGAGGCAAACAGAGATTAAATGACTTACCTAGGGTCATACAGCTAGTAAGTATTTAGATCTGAATCTGAACTCAAGTCCTTCTGACTCCAGATCTGGTCTTTCTACTGCACCACCTTACTGTTAGAGTCAAGATTTTAAAAATCAGATCTTCCTGATTCAAAATTCAGGACTCTATCCTTTATTATTTGCTTCTTTCTTAATTTTGGACTACTGTACCTCCCCAGGATAATTTAAGATCACTGAGACTAGGGATGTTTGTTGTCTTTGTTTTGCCATGGAGCCTGCAAATAGTCAGCAATCAATAAGCTAATCAATGAATCATCCCCTAAGCAACCATAATCTTTTATGATAAATCATGGAATTGTGTGCACTTCTATGGTTTTGTCACACTCACAAACTTTCTGAGCACTTCAGGAGCTTCACTTACTGATATGTAAATCCATACAAAGTGTGGCATTATGTCTTTCCTCTAAATTGTCACAGAACACATATTTTGGGCCACCACAGCCTTCCGGTGAAAGACATCTGACTCTGGTAGACAGTGCTGGACTTCTAGCTGCAACCAGTGTTGAGCATACTTCCTGCTCTGATCACTTTTCCTTTGCTGCCAGCAGTCAACTGAGGAAAGCATCCATGTGTCATCAGAGGCTTATTTCCTATTACTCAAATAATGCAATTTCTGAAGCCCCCTTTTGTTTGTCTTCTAAGGTGCATCTACTCCACTGGAATTCATTCATTTATTTGTTTGTTTGTTTGATTGTTTATTTGCAAAGCAATGGGGTTAAGTGACTTGCCCAAGGTCATACAGTTAGATAATTATTAAGTATCTGAGGATGGATTTGAACTCAGCCCCTCCTGACTCCAGGGCCTGTGCTCTGTCTGAGGCTCTAAGTCCCAAGGCCCCGAGTCCTAGCCTAATCTCCTTGCCTCTTTATACTTCCCTTCCTCTCTTCTATAATGTATACTGCCTAGACCATACTTTGCAAGTTGCCCTGACTCATGGCTGAAAGGTCCAAACTGATATTCAGCTATACTGAGTGAGAGCATAAGTAGCACTACCTAGGAATGGGATGGAAAACACCACTTAGAAAATCCCTAAGATATTTCAAGTTAAAAAAAATAAAGAAAAGGCTCAGGATTTTCAGAAAATAAGTCTCTGGGAGAATCAGCAGTTGTAAAGGGTCAGAGACAATCTATCTAAGGATCTTGTTTTGGCTTAGAAACATCTGGAGTTTTCATCAGGTCTTGGGAGTAGACAACAAAAAAGGCTCATCAACCAGGACCCCACCACCTAATGGGATACTAGTTTCCTCAACCTCCACCCTGAATGTTGTTCCTTCCAAACTTCCTCATATTTTGGTCTCTTTTTTACCATTCTCACACCAATGTCAGCATATACTTACCATGCCCTTCAGTGTCAAATCTGCTAAGGGAGATCGGTTGCCATGGAAATCTGGCCAAACATGTAAATCAATAGTGAGGAAACCCACAGGCAGAGATTTCTTAATAGAATCCAGGTGACTATTCAGATATGTATAGATACTTTGAAATCTGGAAGACAAAGTTCATTTTTTTTGGTTTATGGGGGTGGGGAAGTCAACAGTTCAGTGAACAGAAAACATTTCAACTTCATGTGAAATGCAGGAATATGGCCAGAGACCCCCCAAAGTGGAGGATGGCACAAGTTGTAACCCAAGTCAGGAGAAAATTACGTTATCATTAGGTGCTGAATATGGCCTCTGGAAAGCATATGGCACTTGGAATGTGGGGAATAAAATGTCAGCTCTCATGCTGAGCATGGGATTGGACTGCAGTGGGGGAGGCAGGAGAAGAGGGGAGCTTAAGGGTGGGAAGGAATATTGTATGGTGGGAATCAACAAATAAAGAAAAACAAAACATTTATTAGGTGTTTACTATGTTCAAAGGGTAGAGCCAAGCATTGTTGATACAAATAGAAAAGAAAGGGCATTCTGCAAGCAATTCAGTTCTAATGGGGGAGTTAACAAATATGGGCAGTTTGAGCGGCAAGTCACATCGAAAGGTCCCATGGTTTTGAGGGTATGGCAACAAAGAAGTTGATAATGTATCTTTTTCAAAGGAAGACTATTGTACTAGAATTTAGGAGATAACGATCATAGAATCATTAATTTTGAGAGTTGCAAAAGGTCTCAGAGGCCATCTCCCATCACCATACCTGACCAAGAATTCTGTCTTCAGCACATATACCCAAGAGTATGCCCTTTTACAAGTATGCTGGGAAGTGTTAACTTAGGAGTTGGAACATCTGGTTTCGATCCTGCCACTGATGTTTACTATTTGAGTGATCTTGGACAAGTCCCTTTCCCCATAAGCAAGCTAACTTCCCCAGACCTTAGTTTTATCTGCAACATGTGAAATTAAGAGTAGATGATTTCTGAAGTCCCTCCCTCCTAGTTCTCAGTCTATGAATTTATTGTGGCCATGTAGACACTAGAAAGGGTCTCAAGAAACCAATGAGTCTAATCCTCTCCTCTCCTCATTTTACAAATAGGAAAATAATGTTCAAGAAAGTTTAATGATTTACTTGTCCATAGTCACTGAGATGGTAAAAATCAGAGGCAGGATTTGAAACCAGGTGAACAAACCCCAAAGTTTGCCTCCTGCCTTGCTTCATAACATTTGAAGTTAATGAAATATTTTATGAATTATTGTGTTGAGAATTTCATTAAATATTATTATGAAATAATTTATATAACATTTTAAAGTTTGAAAAGACCTGTTAGTACATTATTTCATTTTAGCCTCAGAGCAACCCTGAGAAGAAGATGTGATGATGATCATTTTAAAGTTAAGAAAATTAAGGTTTGGAGAAGTGGCTTGTCCAAGATCACACAGCAAATACATAGCAAAGTCTGAATTTGAATTCATTTCTTTCAGACTCCACTCCCAATACTCTATCTATCATACTGCTATTCTCCTCACATTTATCCATAATCTTTTTTACTAAACAAAATCCCTCCAAAGGGGTCTTATAGCTCTTACCTCCCCCTACTCTTCATTTAATATTGCAAATAAGAAATTAACTTTGGATTGGTCAGAGATATGTATGTGCCTTTGGAAAAATAATTTCATTTTTCTAAACCTCATTGATCTCATCAGTGAAATGGGCTATGTGATCGCAAAATTCCTTTCTAAATTTGACCTTTTGACTTTGCATGCTTCTTTTCTGAATTTTCTTTGTAACTTAAAACAATGTTTAGCGCATAGTCATTGTTTTAATAAGTGTTTTTCATTGGTATAACTGATTGAAACATTAATTTTCTCTACCTCATATTTATCTTGGGCTTTAAGATTTACAAAGCATATTTTCTCAATGAAATCATAAAATAAAACACACTTATGTTCCCATTTTATTTTGGGGGGATAATATAGATTAGATGATCTCTGAGATCCTTTCTAACCTTAAGAAGGAAAGATTCTGCAATCAGGAAACTGAAGTATAGAAAGATTCAGGAACTCACCTATGGTCATCCAGATATGGAAGATTTGGAACCTAAATTTAGATGTCCTGACTCAATTTCCCTTATCCTTTGTGACACTGCCTCCAGAATAAACCAGGAACTTTCTGTTTGACTTTGGAGATATCATTTAACCTCTTGATCTGAGTTTCCTCTTTTAAAATAAGGGAATGGAAAATGGGATATGATAGAAAGTACATTGCCTCTAGAGTCTGAGGATATGGGTTCAAATTCTACCTCTGCCACTAAATATCCTTGAACAACATCTTAGCATGAGGTTTTAATTTTCTCACACATAAAAAGAGGGGTGGTACAGGATTCTGTGGACTCCCAACTTTAGCTCCATGTCTATATGAATGGCTTAGATCCTTTCATACTCTAAAATTCTGATATTAGAAGTTACAGGGGCAGGAGTTAATGCCATATTATCCTTGCACTACTTTTCTTTCCTCTCCTATGGTCTAAGTATGGAGCTACCATATATAAACCAATTAGGGGAAATTAAATGAAAACTAAAGAGATCAAATCTATTTCCAGGGTAGAGGAAACAGCAAATCTGATGTCATTTTATGTGCTTTGACATCTTTAGAAACAGAAATATGGGATGATAATTTCTTTTTTGGATCCCCCTTTCCTAGCTCCCCCTACTTCTCTTGAAGGTTAATATTAGTTTGCTTTCATTAAAAAAAAGTGGCATGGAACACCTTTGGAATGAATCAGGGTCCATTGTAAAATGACGAGGGAATGTTGCAAGTTGCCAGTGGTTATATATTACTGGTGTAGGTTCCCAATCTTAATTTATATCAATTGTTATAGAACTATTAGGATTTAATGCCAGCTAGCTGTGATTCCTCAACATGTCCCTTCTCTGAGTCTCATTTCCTGGCCTATAAAATAAGGCAATTAGACCAGATGGCCTCAAATATCCCTTCTGCTCCACTATATGGTATTCTGAAAGGTCTGCTATCTCTAAGGGCCCTCCCAGGTCCGAAGTGTGCATATTGAGATCCCTCCCAGCTTGGTCATTCTTTGTCCCACATTCAACAATTTGTAATTTCTAAGGGTTCTATCAGTTCTCCCATTCTTGGTTTTAACCAAGCTCTAACATTTTAGGTTCTATAATCCCTCTAATTCTGACATTTTTTATCTATTAATCAATCAATTTATCAAATGATGTGCTAAGCACTGTCCCAAACTACAAAGAACTTTTTTGTGTTTGTTTTGTTTAAATGGTCTTCAAGGAGCTCAAATTGTGATCTAGAAGGCCACATATAATAATTATGGACATACCAGAGATATACAGCATAAATGGGAGGTCATCTCAGAGGGAAGGTATTGGGGGGGGGGGATGGAGAAACAGAAGAGACCTCTTGAAGGAGAGAGTTTGAAGGAAGATATGAAGAAGGGGCAGTTTGGTGACACAGTGAATAGAACACCAACCCTGGAGTCAGGAAGACCTGAGTTCAAATCTGATTTCAGACACTTAATAATTACCTAGTTATGTGACCATGAGAAAGTCACTTAACCCCATTGCCTAGCAAAAACTTTAAAAAAAGACTTAGGAAGTAGAAATGATAAGGGATCACATTCTACTATGGGGGACATTCAGTGCAAAGATATAAAGATGGGTAGAAAATAGCAAATAATCTCTAGACTAGGCAATAGATCCTTGAACTCTTGGAGCAAGTCAAATATTTAGAAGACTCCTGACTGGAAAACCTTTGTTCTATCTTCCTTCATTGGCTTGCAGTTTATGTCCTCATTTTGATCTTGGCACCAATGATCTCTGTTTGAAAGTTCTTTCCAGATTAGAAGTGCCATATTCTAATATATATTCCAGCACTGGCATTGTATAGTCCATGCCCTAAACAACTGGGCCCTGACCTTTGAATCCCTACAGACTCTTCCAGTTCTTATGGTTCACAATTCTGGGGAAGCTGAAGAGATAAAAGGGACAGGTCCTGTTGTCCGAGTTAGCTATGGATCTATATAGGAGAGGGCCAAAATTGGGTAATCTAGGGTAGTTTCCCTTTCTCCTTGGGTCAAGAAGCAATTAAACCATTTAACTATCCAGATATCAAGATTTTGGAACAGGCTTAATGACTTTCCAATTTAACAAGGCATGATGCATCTAGGACAAAGGATTCTCTTCCCTTTCAGTCATTTTCCTTTGCAACCTATGCTCTTTCTTTTTTTTTCCCTTTCTTCCTTTCCTTTATTTCTACCTTTCTCTCTCTCTTTCCCTCTCTCTCTCTCTCTCTCTCTCTCTCTCTCTCTCTCTCTCTCTCTCTCTCTCTCTCTCTCTCTCTCTCTCTCTCTCTCTCTCTCTCTCCCTCTCTCTCCCCTCTCCAATTTTGTCTCATCATTTCTCCCTCTCTTCCTCTTTCCCTCTCTATTCCTGCCTTTTCCCCTTTATTTTTCTCCCTTTCTCCCCCTCTTTTCCTCATACTATCACAAATAGCACACATAAATCTTTTCATTCTTACTCCTCAGGAATCTCAAAGTAGGGCATTTGGTTTCAAGCAACTGGGTCAATAACAGAATCTAGCCCTAATTACTATTGATTGGTCATTGTCTCGTTTACTGTAGGTCCACACAGTGATATTCATTTAGTTTTCCCATCCATAGTCAATCATGCACTAATGAGATCCCTAAGGGAACTTGACATGTGCTTTACCCCTTTGACTTCTGACCTCCTTGCAGCTGCATATTTATACTTTGAACCAAACCATTCAACTCCATATTTTTTCAATTATACCTAACCATGTGTGCTATCTGAGTCGATCATTCAAAATGAAGTGCACTTGGAAGACATTAAAGTAACTAATTCATGTCATTATTCACATAATTTTGCCCTTGCGTTGTGCCTCCTTGGTGCTGAACTCAGAGAATTTTGAATGTTTTTCGTATGGTGACCATCCATCCCTCATCCAGAGGGTACTAGACATTTATAGGTCCAGTTAGTTAGTAACATAATTACAGCTAGAAGTTGTAGACAAGCAATCCTGACTCTGTGTGGTCAAGACAGAGCCCTTAACTTATTGGGATCTCAGTTTCTTACTTGGTGAAATGAGGCAATTGACTTGATGGACCTTTCAGAACAAAATATATGATGTTATGATCCTGTTAACCACTCAGAAGGAGCAAGAGGAGTTATGATCAGATTTTTGGAAAAAAACACCTTTGTTATTAAATATTTTCTACATTGGACAGATAGATTAAGGCATAGTAAGTGGAAATGACTTCTCTAGGGTCATGAAGTCAGTCATCGAAGGCCTGGCATTGTCTAGTCTGTGCCCTAAACAACAGGGAATGAGAGAACTAAGCTAGAGAAATTTCTCAAAGGAAAATAAGTCTATAGGGTGCTTTGTATGAATTAAAGAACTCTGTCAAATGTGTTATTGGAAAACTTAATACTACACTAGAAACATTATTACCAAGAAAAGTAAAAATAGACCAGTATATGATTTACTGCGACAGGAAAGTATATATAATGTCCTGTAGATACATTTCATCAACATTTGTTATGATTTTTGGTGCTTGGAGGGTTATTATTCAGTGATCTAAATAATTCATAAAGCTCCATTGTTGACAATATTGCTAAATAAATGATATGCCACAATATTTTACAAAAGGAAGGTGGGAAATAATAGATAGAGGGAGGGTGAGAGGAGGGAAGAAATAGAGAGGGAGTGAGGAAGAAAGAAAAGAAAGAAGGGAGTGAGCAAGGAAGAGAGGAAGGAAGGGAGAAAAAGAGGGAGGGAGGGAAGGAGAGAGACAAGAAGGAAGGAAGAAAAGAAGAAAGGAAAAGAGGAAAGAATGAAGGAATTACATCTCATAACAATTGGAAAGTTGATTGTCTTCTTGAGAAGGTAGCAATAGTCCTATAATCTCACTTTCATTTATCTCAGCAATTAATCATGGATGTTTTACATTGTGAAGATTTCTAGAAATGTAGTCAAGTGACCTGAGTTCACTTCCCAAGTCTGGCATTTGTCATCATCTATATTCCATCCCATAGTCTTCATGCCAACCCTCTTTTGAATTCTGATTTATTTATTATCTTCCTTCATTAGATGTAAACTTCTTGAAAACAGGTATTATCTTGTTTTACTCTATTTATAAACCAAACACTTCTTCTCATATTTATCCATCCATTCATCCATCCATCAATCCATCTATCTGCCCATCCAACTATCTGTCTATCTGTATAGCTATCTATCTATCTATGTTCCTGGCCCAGAGGCAGGTACTAGCATCCAAAAAGAGAACCACAAGGTCCCATTTCCCCCATCAAACCATGAGTTCTTTGAGGTCAGGAACCAATGTTTATTTTGTATTGAGTCTAGCCTGTAGGAGGGATGACTGAAGTTGAACTCTATTCCTCTTTCCTGAGCCCTTGGCCATTATCATATGAACTTTTTGATAAATGAGGTGCCAGGAAGAAAAAAAAAACAATATAATTTTCACTTTTTTTATCTTTTTGCACTTAATAAATACCAAATAAACAAAATATTTCCATATATGTTGTAAAATAAAAATATATGAAACTGTGCATTCAATGACTATCTTGTGGACTGTGCAAAGCAGTGATGATTTGTTGGGAAGAGAATATTGGTCTGGATGTCAGAAGAACGACATGGGTTAAAGTTTACATCACTTCTAGCTTGGTTACCAGTGTGTGATAGATGTTCAATGAATACTTGTTGATGGACTGATAACTCTAACTATTAGACTTCAGGCTCCAGGGCAAGGCTGGAATCCCTTCTGGTCTCTCTTGGATTTTTTGTTGCCTTCTTGGCATTAGTGAAACCTGGGCAGACAGTTGCAAGAAGTCAGACTTTTATGGCAACCAGCTTCCTCATGAATCAAGGCAGTATGGGAGTATACAACAGAGTAGTCTTATGGCAATCAGGAAGAGCTGAATTCAACTCCTGCCTTTGGAGCTTACTAACTGAGTCTTTGGCCTTGACTGAATCTTAGTTTCCTTATGTATAAAATTAAGGGTAGACCTTTATTGTCTCTAAGGTCCTTTCTGGTTTTAAGTCTAAGTGTATGATTCAAGAGTTGTCACCAAGGTAGAATGGACTAGAAATAGGATGGTACAGGGAAAAAATAACAGGGAAAGAAATTTAAGCAACAAAAGAAACCAGAAAAGCAGAGCCTTTAATAAAGGGATATTGTTAGCAGAAGGAAAAGGAGAATGATGCCAGGAAAAAGAAAGTTATAAAGGTAAAGGTCAACCTGGTTGATCTGAGAAATGCAGAAAATTCTGGATCCAACAGTAGAAACCCCAAGAGTTGATGTATAGTAAGTCTAGTCAGCAAAAGAGATGTCAGAATGTGGATTAAAAGACAGTAACCACAACAGACATTATTACAAGGCTAAAGAAAAGAAAGGGAATCTATTATAAAGTGATATCTAAACAAAAGTTTCTGTTCCATTTCATTTTGGGGGCATTTTAGACTGGGAACAGGGTCACTGCTCCTCCAAAGGCCATCAGGTCTAACCTGTCCCCAGCATTCAGGCAATAAGCATTTATTAAGTATTTACCATACTTACACTGTGTTAAGTGCTGGCATTGTTGCTTGTTTGTTCTCAAAGAAGACCATGACACCTGGGAGGTGATGCCGTGACATGTGATGTGAATTAGATTTAAGTGAGCCCTTACTGTGCTAAGTAATAGTAGTAGTAGTAGTATGGTAGTGGTGGTGGTGGTAGTAGTAGTAGTAGTAGTAGTAGTAATAGTAGTAGTAGTAGTGGTAGTGATAGTGGTAGTAGAAGTAGTAGTAGGAGCAGTAGCAGTGACAGTACTAGTAGTAGTAATAATAGCAGCAGCAGCAGGAGCAGTAGTAGTGGTAGGAGTAGGAGTAGGAGTAGTAGTAGTATTATCTAGTACAACTCATTCCAAGCAAGACTTCCCACTACCACAATTTTCTGGCAGATGGACAGACTTTATTGGATTATTTTAGTGACCAGAAACTAATTACATCATGGGGCAGCTCAATGCATTTTCACACTTTGCAAATTATTAGAATATTTTTCTCCAAACATTGAGCCACACTCTGCCCCTTCTGGGCCTTCTGTCCAATAGTCCAGATTGTACCACACAAAGCTGAGTCTGTTACCTCTTCGGTATGACAACTCCTTCCAGATTGAGACAGGGGAATCGCAAAGAAGAGAAGACGAAGAGAAAGGTGATGAACAACGTAGATTCACGTAGCTCTTTAAAGTCTGAGTGCTAATAGGAGGTAGGTTATCTCATTTGGTTCTTTGAGATAGGTGTAGCCATTGCTTTTATTTTAAGATGGGGAAGCTGAGATGAAGAGAAGCTAAATGGCATCTTCTTTAGGTTGCTATTTTTTAAAATTATTTTCCTATGATGTAGTTTTCATGTTCCTTAGGGATATATGCTGCAAAGCTTAGCAAGATGCAACCACATTACTCAAAGAAAATTGACCAATAATATCTTCTGCAGGAGACAACTTTGGAGAGCCGTGTACCATCCTCCAAATCCTATGCTGCCTCCTCTCCTCCCTCTGGGTCACCTCACTGTCTTTCCTCCTTTCCTCACTGTTCCATTCCTACTAATTCTTGCTAAGGTGTTAATAGATAATTGAGGTGTTAGCTGATCAGAGATTTAGATGTCAGCATTCCCCCAGGGCATTCCCATATTCAGTGGGCAAATCTTAAAAGCAAAATGGTTTCCATCTTCTAGGACATGGCAGTGACTGGTACATAGTGGCTGCTTAATAAATGCTTGCTGACTGATTGATCTAAGGAATGAATCAGGAATGGTTGAATGGTAGGAGTGGACAGTGACACTTTTGCAAAGTGGGTGGTATCAATTGGTATGTTCAGATAGGGAGACCTCACTACCTCCTCACTTTTAAATAGCTCTAATGATGAGATTTTTCCTTTGAATGGTTCTAAATTTCATAAGATCATAGATATAAAACTGGAAGGGCAGTGGGAGTCCAACTCCCTCATTTTGCAGAGAAAAAAAATCAAACTCTGGGGATTCTAGGTGACTTCCCAGTCAGTCTCTTTCCACTGTATCACATTGTTTGTCTTGGGCAACAATTATTCAATGTCCTGACCTAGGCTGAGCTGCTGAGTTGTGCTCTGCACCTTGTTAGTTCTGTGACCATGGTCAAATCTTTTAAATTCCCTAGACCTCAGTTTCCTCATTTGTACTGGGAGTATCTGATATTAAATTCATCTGGCTCTGAAGTGATGTTATCATCCCTATTTCTGCCCATCCATCCCCACCCCCACCCCAGGATGGGTAGGGGGAACAGGAAAAATTTAGTTCCTTCTCTCCACCTCAGCTTTTTAGATACTTAAGGACAGTTATGATATTCCACTTAAGTCTTCTTTTCTCCAGCCAAATATTCCTAGCACTTCCTTGGGATCACCTCAGAGGACATTGTTGTGACTCTTCCCCATTCTTTGCACTTCTATAGTTTGTCAGTGTCTATAAAATGTGGGTCTTATTTTCTGTGGGAGTTGAAGCCTATCGACTTAGTTTAATATAAAATTTTTCATGATATTAGTTTTGATGAACTTTTTGTTCTCTTTTTATTTCTTTGTAATTAGATTTACTTATGGGAAGGAAAACTTTGGGGAATATATAGGAGATGTAAAAATAAAATATATTAATAAATATCATTCCATTCCATTGTCAACTCCTTGAAAGTCACATTAATTTGTTATCATATGTTCACTACATTCCACTACTGAATCAAATTGGTTGCTAGCTCACTAAAAAATACAGCTCTCCTAGTCTCTGGATAACATCCAAGGTCCCTTTCTACTTCAACAGTTTATCCTATTCTGTCACAACACTACCTTATTAAGAGCACCCTCTCAGGTTCATCTGACAGCAATGTACAAGAATTTGCCATTAAGCCCTAGTCCCATATACAACTTAGGTGCCGATGAAATTCATTTTGAGGCAAGGGAAAGATCCATGAACAGAGAATCCCAAATCTTGGGTCATTGTCTCATATTCATCAGGTGCTTCCTAAACCTCAGTTTGTGCATCTGAAAAATGAAAGTAATCTCTGTCTATTCTCTCCTAATGTTGAAGGCTGATAGGATCATAGAATTTAGAACTTGCCAGAACTTTAATTCACCTAGTGCCCCAGTCAAGATAAAGAAGGGTGTAAAGACTTGTTCAGCACCACACAGGTAGTGCCTTTCAGAGACAGGATATAAATATATATGTAAATTAATATATTTTGTATAATTCTAAACCCAAAATATTGATGAGCATGAGACGGTATAAGTGTAACAAAGTAAATGAAAAACACTTTATTTTTCACAAAGATATGGTGTAGGAAGGGTAAGAGTTTACCTGGCTGAAGCCTTTGCTTGCAATTCAGGGTAGGCTGCATGTCCCTGGACCACATGATCTATCTGTAAAATGATAAAAAATGGGTAAGTTAATGTCCCCCAAAATACTATATGTGAGCAGGAGAGAACATTTCTAGGAAAAGAAAAAAAAAAATCAAAATCAAAACCGTTTTCTTCTATTTTTCTTCCACTGAGGAATCAGGATTTTGAAAAAGGCTATCTTTGCTCAGCTTAGAGGACAGCTTAGAGGTTCCATGGTCAATGAAGAAATAATAGCAAAAATCAGTGAAATCCTTGGCTAACCCCTAAGGATGAAAGGGAGAAACAGCAGGATATCTGGAGCCAGGAAGAAGCAATGGGCCTGGTATATGAGGAGGGTGAGATTTAGAGGTTAGAGACCTAGATTCAAATCCCAACTCCTCCAATTGCTAGTTATTAGATTAGAAGCAAGTTACTCTAAAAACAGGGATAAAGTGATGTACGCTGCCTAATTCTGAAGATTGCTGAGAAACATAAACTGGATTATTGTTCTCTCAGATAGGGATATTCAGTTCTGGCAATAGAACCTGGTAATAAAAGCAGAAAGGTCTTTTTTTCTTAATATAAATTTTTTTTCCAAGTAAATGCAAAGATAGTTTTCAAAAGTAATTTTTTTAATGATTTTGAATTCTACAATTTCTCCCTCCTTCCCTTTCCTCCCCCTCCCCTTAACAGCCAGTAATCTGAAATACATGAAGTATGTAAATTTTAAACTTAATTCCATATTAGTCATGTTGTGAAAGAAGAATAAGAAGGGATGCCGAACAAGATCTCACCTGTTTAAAGCATTTTAGAAAGGATATTTCCTCATCAAAAAAGGATAATAAATGAGAGAAGTTCTCAGACCACAAAAGAAAAAGCTTAAAACTTTGCAGCTTTTTTCCTAGATAGATATCACTTTGTAAAAATAATCCATAATAAATGCCTATAATAGGCATTTGTCACTAAACCTAACAAATATAACATAAATTAGTATATAAACCACCTGGACTCTGTGAAACAGCAAGACCCAAAAATTGAAACAAAAGGACCTCAAGGGATAGCATCTATTTTAATTCATTCAACAAATATATCAACAGAGAAGTATTAGACAAATGACTGAGAATAGTGAATTTACTTACAAAAAGAAAAAAAAAAAGATTTGATGATAAAAGCATGGGATAATGTCACTGCTGCCAGAAACTATGGACAGATCTTTCTGAAGGAGCTCAAAATTATAGGTCAATGCATATTTACAAGGAAATGGTAGAATGTATACAACATATCACCATAGGTGGCAAAAATATAGATCTATAGAATACTTAAAGAGATATTTATCCAATAGACAGTTACATAATGCAGGAAGGCTATTCTCCATTGAATGTAGGACAAATTCCTATCCTGCAAATAAGAATCTCCAAAAATCCTTGAGAATTTGGTAAGCAAAATGCACTGAAGCTATTTTATCATGAATTTGGCATACAAAATTGGCTTACAAGGAAAATGATGGCTTACGGTCACCTGGACAGAATATTAGTTTATGTAAATTTGAGAATGATACTTTTAGTAAATTTAAGAATGATACTTTTTAGTAAACACTCATGGTCTCTAAACTACTTGGGAAGAAAAGCTTTATGAGTACAGAGACTGGTAGAAGAATTAAAAGTAGGTGGTTTTACAAATGAGGTGCTGTCATCCCCATCATCCTAATGCCCTTGGAGTTGTCCTGAAAATGTTCCTGTTAACTTTATCAAAGATCAGCCTGTATCCTTTTATTTTCTTTAAATGATGAACATCCAGTACTATCTACTTGTTCAAAAGTTTGCCAAACACACAAAAAATAAGAGAAATTTATCAATTTGTCCAAGATAGTTTCTTTGAGCTCCAACAGACATAAATATAATAGCAAAGAGATGTTGATTATTATACCAATAATGATGAACATTAATAAAGATCTCTAAAGTTTGCAAAACACTTTATTTATAAATACTATTTAAAAGGAGTCCAATAATAGTCATGTGAAGGAGACACCAAAGATGTCATTATCCTGATCATACAAATGACAAAACTAAAATTTGTTAATATTAAGGCATTTACCTAGGGACGCACAGCTATACAATAGAGAACCACTGAAGATGATTGGCACCTTTTAGGTTAGAAAGGATTCTATCTAAAGAAGCAATCTCAGAGAGGAGAGGTCTCCTGGGACTCCTTACACTTCAGCCTGGGATTTAATTATGCAGAGTGCTCTATGTGAGTTCAGCTGACCCAAAAAAAAACATGAAGGCAGACTGTCTCTAACGAGGGCATGGGACATTAAGATTAACATCTTCGATTGTACTCAAGACCCAATTCAAGACACATAGCTAGGCCGGATTGCTATTATTAATTCACTCCAATAAGATCCTGTAGTGGTAAGAAAGAGATGCAGAACAAGGTAGCAGGGTGGACCCAGACAGATAGATTAGTTGATAGCTGGCTTATTCTAATCTAATCTCAATTTTAAAAAATCCAGGGAAACACAAGTTTCTCTTTCCATGGTTTTCTGAGTACATTAGGAAGCAAATAGTAGCTCTATTCCTTGGTTTTCTGATCTTTCTCTGCCTTTAGATGGAAGTTCCAAAAACAAAAGTCTGGTGATTCAAGATTCCTATCTGACAAAGAATATTGATAAACTGCCAAATGTCCAGATGAGTTGAATAGCAAAAGGTCTGGATAATAAAGAAAATAGGCATTGAGTGAAGAAACTAAGGAAAATTAATTTGGACAATGATCATAATAATGGTGATGGTGATAAAAAGTCAATTTAAAAGACCTTGAACATTTGAAAACTAATTTGATAACAGGTTATTTAAAGGAATGAATCAGTAATGATTGAAGATAGGAGATGATATTGATTATTCAGATCTTGATATCATTCATTTATCCACTGAAATGTTGCACCTAGCATAGAAACAATTTTTAAAAATAAAATGTTAAGAAACAGTAAATAAAATATTAAGACATCTAATCTTGAAAGAAATTGAGAATTAGGTAATGGGATGAACAATTTTGAATGAAAACAGTGCCCACTCTTTCTCCCCACAAAGAATGCAAGATCCTCCCCTAAATTCCTGACTAATAAACTATCTTTGGAGTAAAACATACTCAGAGATGAAGCCTTCAATGAAGGTCGGAATCTACAATTCAGATCACTTACTTCTTTCCTTACTCATAGGCCTGTTTCCTAGACTCATCATCTTCATGAAGAACTTGGCTTTCCTCAGTGACTACTCTTGGCTAAGTTGGCCACTCCTGGTCTCCAGTGCTATTTGTGATTTGCATTAACTCTCCACATCTTTGCAGACACTGACCACCACGGAGACCACCATCATATATTCATATAAATCCATATATCCAAAAGGCAAACTCCTTTCCCCAGTCATTTTAGAAAGGGAGTTGCACGGCAGCAAGAAGAAGGCACTCCTCTTTAGTTTTGGCAAAAATCTTTAGCATCCCAGAAGTTAAACAAAAAGTTTCTCTCCCTCTTAGGCAAAAGGGAATTGTGGAAAAAGGAAGGTGCCATCTAAAGTTCAGTCTCTACCTTTGATGCCTACTGTCTGGGAGACCTCATCCAAGTTGCCCTACCTTCTTAAGCCACAGCTACCTCTATTAAATAAGGGGGTGATATATACAGCCTCTGAAGTTCCTTCCTATTCTGCATTTATGATTCTAGGGGTCCTGAGACCTGCACACAGATGCAATTACAATTTAAGGAGTCTGTAGCTTCAATTGTCCTGTCATTTGGAAAAGATATTTGACTTACCCTTTAATAGGAATTTTGGGATAAATTACAGTTTGAATAAAGAAAACAAATACAACCCAGATCATCCCAAAGAAGTCTGGTTCCCCATGACTGGAGGCTTCCCAGTTGAGACTGAAGGTTGTCTCTGTCACATATGATCTATGTGAACTTGGGGAATCATTTACTATCTCTGGACCTCAGTTTATCAAATATGTTATAAAGAGGATTTTTTTGGGGGGGTCAGGGGTTGTAGATGATTATTGAGTACCCTTTCAGTTCTGACATTCTTTAATGCTGGATTTTGAGTTGGGGAGGGAGGGAGAAAGAGATGAGGCGGAGGAAGAGATCAGCAGAGTTATTGATTTTTGCTGAGTTGGTCTCTGCGTCCATTAAGTAATTTCTATTAGCTAATGTGTAAGGACAGTGACACACCTTAGTACATTCTGGGAGCAACATCAATACTGAAATGGTCACATTTTATCTCATGATCTGACCATGACTGCCAGCTACACTTGCCCTTGATAGATGACAAAATAAACACAGGCTAACAGATAAAACTGGTTCCTAAAAGAAATTGTCAGGAAAAAAAATCTCTTAGAATAAATTTAGAGACATCACTTCAAGAAGGTTGATTTCCTTTTTCCTTAGATTAATGAGCTGAATGATGAATACCCAGGAAGGGGAAAAAAAGAGTTGGCTAGCAATTTGCTGGGATTTCAAGAAAGTAATTCAATTACACCAGGGTCCTTGGTCTTTTTCCACTTGAGTCAAACTCACATTAACACTTCAATCAGAGAAAAAAATTCAGCCCTTAGCATATTGGCAGAGCCAGAGTAGGGGCTTTAATAGTTGATTTTTTTTCTTTTTAATCCTCTACAGCAACAGTTCTTAACCTGGGGTTCAAAATTTTTATTAAAATGGGTGTTTTCAGATAATTTTCAGTATATTTGATTTCCTTTGCAATAGCATTTGTTTTATTTCGTCCACTTAAAATCATTGCTCTGAGAAGAGATAGACAGGCTGCATCAGACTGTCTTAGGGGTCTAGTTTGCAAAGAAAAGTGAAGAACTTTGTGCTTCTATCTGTTCCTTATCCCTGACTATGAGATGGAAAATGAAATTCTATCCAGTGGTTCATGGGGAAAGATGGGTCGTCATAACATATGCTGGCTATTGCATCAAAGGTCTAAAGGGACCAAAGAGATGAAAAATTTGAAGCTCATTGCGATTATGAGATTTTTTCAGGATCATGTAGGTAGTGAGTGATAGCTTGGATTAGAACTCAGCTGCTCTAACTAAAGTTGAGATCTTTTTCCACTCTACCAACCTACCTACCTCAGGGGAAAGGCAGAGACAGGAGTTAAAAAACTGCCGTATCTAGGCCCCTTCCCAAGATGTCCAGATCTCTTCCGTTTTAAATGAGTTTTTAAATGAGTTTTAAATGACATGGTATGAAGATAGATCCCACTAGCAGAGCTGACGTTTCTGTGAAGTTTAAAGGTTCTCAAAGATTATTTCCCCTCGCAATTGCTGGGTGAGACGAGCCGTTATGTCATAACTGTGACAATTTTACTTTTGAACAAACTAGTAAGGCTAAGTGATATGAGCATAGTGATGTGGATGGTTAGGATTACAGTCCAGATTTCATCCTTGGATGTCTGAATTCACATGCGTGGGCTTTTTGTTTGTGTTTTTCACTCTAGCCCAATACCTTTAGCAAGGATGATTTATTATGGGCATAAGGACATTGAAGCCTTTTGTCCATCCTGCCTCTGTCACTATCTAAGAGAACCTGGGCAAGTAATTTTAAGCTAAATTAAGAATAGCATAAGATCCAAAATGAGGGAATAGTCACGTTGTATCCTGCTAGGGTTACGCCACATCTAAATACTGCTATCACTAACTGGGGCCATGTTTTAAAGAGACAACTAACAAGACGAGGAAGGTAGAATAATGAGGCACACGGACCTTGGGAGTGTCAAAGCTAGGAGAAGGGAAAAGGAATGATAACTGACTTCAAGTGTCTGGAGAATTGGCAAATAAAAGAAAGATTCAAATTGTTTTGCTTATATTTAGGGAATAAAACAAGCTTTGTCAGCTAGTCGTTATTGTTACTATTCTTTTTTTTCTTTAGGTTTTTTTTGCAAGGCAAACGGGGTTAGGTGGCTTGCCCAAGGCCACACAGCTAGGTAATTATGAAGTGTCTGAGACCGGATTTGAACCCAGGTACTCCTGACTCTAAGGCCGGTGCTTCATCCACTACGCCACCTAGCTGCCCCTATTGTTACTATTCTTTGGTCAAGTCAGACATCTTCTTCATGACCCCATTTGAAGTTTTCTTGACAAATATATTGGATTGGTTTGCCATTTTCTTCTTCTGTTCATTTTATAGATAAGGAAACTGAGGCAAACAGGGTGAAATGACTGGTCCAGGGTCATACAGCTAGGACATGTCCACAGACAGATTTGAATTCAGGTCTTCCTGACTGAAGGCCCCCTTTGCCAATTAGATGGCCCAGTGAATAGTATTCAAGAATACTTGTTATCAGATCCTGCCTCAGACACCAGATGTATGCCTCTGGAAAAAGTCTCTTTGGCTCAGTTTCTTGGGGACCCAGTAATTAGGGTGAGCTTTATGTTACTGGGTTTTTGAGGATGAAGCTGAGAAAATGTTGGAGAAAATGGTCAGGATGTACAGAGCGCCTTTCCTGGTATCACCACTGCGGTGTGTGAGAATGTGTATATATGGTGGTTTGTGGCTTCCTTTCTCAAGTATCACCACATAGCAAAGCCCAAAGAGGAACAAGCAGTGATCAAAGCTTTGAAATAAGATTTGGCCTGGTGTTGTGTATTTGAGGTGTGGAATAGTTAATGCTGTTTCCCGTTAGCTGCTATCTCTGAAGTAGAGGGCATTGGGGTTGGGGTGCAGGAACAGGGAGTTCAGGGCAATTATAATCATAATTAGTTTGAAGTGATTAGAGCCAGGAATTCAAACTCCAGTATCTCCTAACTATAACTCTATAGGAATTCCTGCTACAAAATTGTGCCTCAACATAAAGAAGAGAAGACTCTATAGAGGAAATGAAATCAGAGAACAAAAGAATCAGACTTTAATTAGTAATTATGGGCTTAATGTAACACATTGGTGTTAGCCACAGAGCCCATGCAGACCCATGACATGGCCTGGTGTTCCAACCACGTTAGAATGTTTAACAAAATAAATAAAAAGACAACCAAATGCAGATAATACTAATTTGAGGTTTTCTAAGTCAATATTTGGCCCATCGGGCTCTGTTTCTATTTGAGTTCAGCATCTTTATTTTAGAGAATAGAGAATGTGTTACATGACCAATGTATCAGTACAGAAAAAAGGGGCAGTGTCAACACAAAATGGGATTCTGACTGCATCCTGGGAAAGATCTTCACTCTTTCAGTCTTAATTTCCTTATTTGTTTAAAACTAAAAAGGAGAGCAGTAGCTATTTCACAGACTTCTTGTCAGGATGAAGTGAGATAAATATTGATGTACCTTCAAGTTCTATGTGCTAGCTATTCTTATTATTGTTTTCATCCAGAGTCAGGATTATTAACTTCAGAGGCAGGAAACGAGATTAACTCTTTTTCTTCCCTTTCATTCCGATATTGAATATTTTGTTCCAAATTTGGGCCAAAATATGAATTTCACAAAGAATCAATTATACTAGCAATTTATGTTTGTTTCTTCCTAACCACCCTATTTAAGAACCTAAAATAACTGCATAACAAATGAAACTTGCAGAAAATATATATTTTTGTCAACATATGGAAAGATTTGAAGGGAAGGGAAATATCTTCAAATCATGGCCAAGTACAATGGACTGGAAAAAGTCATGGATTTTTCTGTACAGAAAAGCCTGTTGCTGCCATTTCCTTGAGCATCAGTATAGTTGATTCCTCAAATCTGAATGTCTGGAAGATCTATATGTCGTTGTGAAGATGGGACAAGACATCATCAAATCACACAATCACAAATAGAAGGAAGCTCAGGGGCCAGGTGGCCTAATCTGTACTTGAACAAAACTCTTATTGAATCATTCTCTCAAAGTGGTCAAAGTCATTTTGAATGATGACTTCTCTAGAAAGAGAATACTCATGAGCTCCCGAAATAGCAGATTCCAAAGAATTTTTATTGAACTGAGTGCTTATTCAGTCATGTCCAACTCACTGTGACCTCATTTGGGTTTTTCTTGGCAAAGATACTGGAGTGGTTTGCCATTTCCTTCTTCAGATATTTTATAGATGAAGAAATGGAGGCAAATAGGATTAAGTGACTTAGCTATGGTCACACTGATAGTAAGTTTCTGAAGGTTGAATTAGAACTTAGGAAGAAGAGTCTTCCTGATGCCAGAGCCAGTAGTTGTATATTCTTTGATACATCCAACTGCCCTTATAGTGTCCATGTCTGGATATTCCTAACTATAAAAATGTTATTTTGCATTGTTCTTCTCTAACATTAAGACTAATTTCCCTTAAGTTCTACCCATTTCTCTATTCCATTGTTTAGATTAAAGCAGAAGAATCCTTATATCATATAACAATTTATGCCTTCTCTTTTCTAGAGTAAACATTTCCTTTTATTTCAACCATTCCTTGAAAGTCAGAAACAAAGTATTGGTCACTATTCTGTTTGCTCTCTTCTGCATATTCACTAGCTTCACAATGTTCTCCCTAAAATGTAGCATCCAGAATGGAATGGAATGGAATACACCAGAGGCATGTTTTCAATTCTAGGAGTTGATTTTTAGAGAAGAGTTCAATGGGACAAATATTTCTCAAGAACTATCTATCATCCCTCTCAATCCAATAGAAGATTCATTTAGTTTCTGTGACCCAATATCATACTGTTGACTTCAAGTGTGATATTGATTTGAGGGTTAATAGTGATTCAGTGTGACATCAATGCTTTTTAACAATTAACTGTTGACTTTCAGTGAGTTTGCAATTCACTAAAACCCCCACATATTTTTAATAATTTCTTATATAAACATAATCTTATTTGGATATCACAAGTGTTTGTGCACTGAATATAGTAAATTATGAGTCTCCCTCTCCACCTCATACCATCTCATATTAATGGCCATTTTTACCTGTCTTCCTTTTCTTATATTACTAAGTTTATTTTTTGGTGCTCAACTGAAAATTTTTGCATTTCTCCCTAGTGGCATACAGAAGAAACAACACATTTAGTTTGGAAAAAATATTCAAGCTTTTCCTTGCAATTTCTCTTGGTTGTGATTTGGGTAGGATTTTCTTCATTTATTAATCCAATGCTCTCTAAATGGTAAGACATCTTGATATCCTTACTATGTCATCTAATGTATAAACTATAAACTCCAATTTTATGTCATATGAAAATTTGATGAGTACGCTATTTATTCTTTTGTATAAGTTATTGATCAAATTGTTAAGCAGCATAGTACCAAACACAGTTCCTTGGCCTACTCCACTATTGACCTCCTGGAATCAAATTTCTCCTTGAGTCTCACAACACAATCATTTCTTAATCCCTCTGCTTGCATTATTACCCGATACATAGCTTTCCTTTATATATACATGTATATATCTACATCTCTCTCTCTCTCTCTCTCTCTCTCTCTCTCTCTCTCTCTCTCTATATATATATATATATATATATATATATATATATATATGTCCATGTCCATGTCTATGTCTATGTCTATCTCTATATCTATTAATAGTACAAGACATTCTATCAAAAGCTTTGCTTAGTAAATTATGATCAAAGTATTTTCCTTACCTACTAGTTTAATAATCTTGTCAACAAAGAAAATAAGGCTAGTCTAGAATAGTCTGTATTCTTTGCAATCTCTGCTTCCTTTTCTAGTTGTTCCTTAATCATCTCTTTAATGATCCATTATAGAATATCTACAAGAATTGAAGTCAAGCTCACCGGCCTACAATTTTGCAGGGGAAGGGAAGAAAGTAAGCATTTACAAAGTGTCTACTGCTGTGTATTATGCAAAGTGCTTTTCAAATATTATGACTGTTTTCTCCCCAATTTTGGAAACTGGGACATTTTTCCCTTTCCAGTCTTGTGAATCTTTCCCTTCCTCTATGATCTTTCAAATATTTCTGACAGCAGCTTGCCCATTCTTCCAGTACCCACTGATATGGTCCATGTGTGCCAGTTGGCCTGAATTCACCAAGAGCAGCTAGGTGTCCTCTTGCTATCTCCCTACTTATGGTGGGTATCTGCTGCCACTTGTCATTTTGGTTCCATTATTTCTAGAGTAAAGTCCACTATCTTGTACCAAGCATATAAATAGGGTACCAATTGGACAGTTCTGCCTTCTCTCCATTGTCGGTTATATAATTCCTCCAATGCACCCCAAGGGAAAGGCTTTCCCTTCCAACATAAATAGACAAACAAGTAAATATCATTTTTGCTCTCCTTAGCAGTTCAATAAGCCTCAACTCATTTTGAGCTTTAGAATTCATGACATTTTTCCAGGACCTTGCCATGCTCTAATATTTGGTGTCTTGTTTGGTTTCTTTTGGTAAATTTGATCTTTCTTCCGTACTGAACATGTTAAATTCCATTCTTGAAACTTTTAAAAATTAGAATTGGAATTGGAATTGGAACTCTACATATACACTTCTCTTCAGATACTTTCCCTTCTCATCAGAATTGTTTTCCTTTGTGTTTTCATATCATTTCATTCCTTCTTGAGCTGTTCGATGATGTGATTGAAAGTTACATCAGTCTTCCTAGTTCATTCCTTTGGTGTCCGGCAACATAAGTCTAACTCCCATTTCTACAGGGCAGCCTTTTTAATTACTTCAAGACATCTGTTATGTCCCTCTGTATCTTCTATTATCCAATTTAAATTTCAACAATTCATTCTACTGACTAAGGGAGAAATCCATTTCTCTTTGGGATTGCTCTAATGGTTAGGAAAGAGGCTTTATTTTTTTTCCCATAATGGATGGAAGATATTTATCTGAATAGGTCAAGGAAAAATGAAGAAAAAACTTTTATATCTAGTGTTGTGGAAGACAAACAAGTAATAAAGATTCAAATAGATTATTTCATCAATGCCTTGCTTTTCTAGACTTTGACATTATGTGAAGAAGAAAGGTTCTGCTCATCTTGTCTAAATGAAAAGGGGATCAATGAACTTGACTTCTGGGTATCCTAGGAAAAGGTAGATCAGTGACAAAACTGTTAAAAAAAACCCAGCATCTTCAATGGCTTTTAGTTGTATCATTTCATTCACAAGCCTGATGAAGTCTTGGAGACTTGCTTGTAGTCAATGATCACAATGAAAAAGCGAGCATGGCCATTGCTTGGGTCATTGCCTTCATCTAAGGAGATAGAACATCACTGGTCTGAGCATTAGAGAAGGTTTGGACTGAATGATGATGAAACAAGGATGGTGACTGAACGAGGAGAGGGGAGGGAGGCAATCAGCCTGCCAGAGCCATTTCATGGCAACTTCTTGATGCTTGATGCTTCCTGTTTAATATGTGCTTCCTGATTTATCAGTTTTGGACTATTTCTAAGACATGTTTGTCACCTCCCAGGTGGCCCCTTAGATTTCAACCTCTTTGGATTTTGGTTTAATCAGGGCCAGTTTACAATTTCCTCTCTCATGGGTCTCTCCTTGGCAATATACCACCTCTTCAAAAGGTTTCTTCCTAAGGGCTCTGTTGGCTGACCTTAATCATCTAAGGTCTGAGCCCTAGGAGGTGGGGTTTCAATGTACAAAATGTGGAGGAAACATGCATTCTGCCATCAAAAACACATCTAAGGGGGAAAGTAAGAAAGACAACATACATTTTGGCAAAGGAACAAACAGATGTGAGGACAAGTATAAAGGGGCCATATGCAGAAACTGGCCCATTTACCAAAGGACCTGCCCATCTGTAAACAGACAGATGGGATTTGGCCAAAATATAGGGAACAAAAAGCTTGACTTGGGGCCTGACTGGGGGGGCGGGGATAAAATGAAAAGGGTAATTATTCAATTTTTAAAATGAAATTGACAAAACAATTCACTTTCAATCAATGAAAGTTTAGTCTGTTTCATTATTTTAACTAACTCAACTCAAACTTATTTAATTCCATAAAAGTGTTTTTAATGAACACAACTGTCTTTTAAACACTTCCCATAGTTGTTTAAGCACATGCATGAGGAGGCCTCATTTGCAAAATTGTAGAAAGGCCAATTTCTGCATATGGACTTAAGCCTTTTCTGCTTTTTGGAGTTCACACAGCTTCTTACATAAGCATATTCTTTGTCAAATGTCACAAGGGCTTTGAGCACTGTGTATACAGGATTCCTATTTTAAAGACAAGGAAACTGAGGCAGCTAAGTGGTACAGTGGATAGAGCAGGAACAGGAATCAGAAAGACTCAACTTCTGACTTCAAATCTGACCTCAGACACTGGACAAGTTACTTAACCTCTGTCTGCCTCAATTCCTTTATTTGTAAAATAGGATAATTATAGATCCTGCCACCCAGGGTTGTTAGGAGAATCAAATGAGATCACATAGACAGCCTTAATAAAAGTTTGTTTCTTTCCTCTTTTTTTGTTTTGTGTTTTTATTTTTTTTCTCCTTTCCTCTTTAGCATCATCAAAGATATAGTAAGTAACTTGAGTTAGTCCATATAGAGAGTAAACATTAGAGCTCAGAACCAAATCTAGCTTTGTTAGACTCCAAGTCATTCCCTTATCTGACAGTTTACAAACAGATTCAATTCTACAATAGCAAGCATAAATTAAAAATTGAAAATGGAAGGAGGGTGGTATAGTAAAAAAATCGGAAGAGGTTTGGAACCAGGAGATCACTGGGTTCTAACCTGCCTTTGATGTTAGTGCCTACAAGAATGTGAACAAGTCTCACAACAAATTTGAGTCTCAATCTCCTCATTTTAAGAAATAGACTTCATGAGAGAGACCTCAGGGTCATCTGATCTAACCTAACCTTGAATGGGGACCCTTTGGACCACTTATCCAGCCTCCGATGGGAGTCCCCTAAGAAAGGAATGACCTACCATCTCCCAAGACAACTCAGTGCTAGTTCAAACTGAGAGAAGGTTTGATCAAGTTTCTATCAAGCCTCAGTTGGCTTCTCTGTGCCTTCAATCCATCACTCCTATGATGACAATTTGAATCCTTTCCTTCATGTCAGCTCCAACGATATGACAGTCATTAGGTGTCCCTTAAGTCTCACCTCACTGAACTCACAAGAAGGCTGTGGAGGAAGGCTTTTGGAAAGTTGAAAACTCCACCAGCATGAGCTCTTTTTATATTAATAACAAAGCTGAAGATTTGCTTGTTAGTTTGTTAACAAACTTTGTTGGTTAGTTGAAGTAAGCTTTAATAAAATTCTAGTAAAAGACACTAAAGAGTAAATTTCTGATAGGAACTTAGAGTGGAGGATGACCCATACACTCTCATAAATTCATGAAGACATTGTGTGTGTGCATCTCTATGTAAACAGATATATACATGCATATGTGTTCATGTGTATGACTATATACCCACACTATTGAATATTAATGTGTGTATGTGTAGCGACAGTACCCTTACCCTAGGACTGGATCTGCAATTTCACCAGAACAGGGAAGGCTGAGAGAACATCTTCTACCAATGTAGGCTAGCACTCCCTTTGAAGATCTCTTAGAGAATTTTCCAAGCACTTCAGAGGCAGGATCTGAACCTATGTCTTCCTGACTCAAAGGTTAGTTCTCTTTCCACTGGGCTAATTCTTATCCATAACCTGTTCTGTTATTTTTGATACTTTCAGAGTCTCTATGACCCCATTTGGGATTTTCTTGGCCAAAATACCAGAGGGGTTTGCCATTTTCTTCTCTGACTCCTTTTACAGATGAGGAAACTGAAGTAAACAGGGTGAAGTGACTTGCCCAGGGTCACATGGCTAGTGAATGCCTAATGCTGGATTGGAACTCAGGTCTTTCCTGATTTCAGGCCCAGTGCTCTATCCACTGTACCATTCAGTGGCCTATAATCATACCCAGGAAAATCACTTAATTTCTCAGTTACTCCTGGACAACTCTGATGAATTGAGCAGAGATCTACAACAGTGGAACACACGTACACACACACACACACACACACACGTGCATATATACACATATGCATATATAATATAGGATTCATATCACATTACATATTTATATCAGAAATCATTCATTATATATGCACGTGCATTTATAAACATGCAATGCACACATGCATACAAAGCTACATGCTTATACACACATGTGAATATATACATGTGTCCAGTGCATGGATAAGTAATGGGCATGCATACACATAATTCACACACATCTACATATATTATTGATATCTGCACATATATACATTTATATCTATACACATATCTAGAGATAAACAGAGATGGGTGACAGAGATAACATACACACAGATGAGCAGAAAAGAGACATTTCTATTTATTATGGAATGTCCCAAAAGTCATAATGCAATTTTAAGCTTTAATGACTTAAAAACTGCACTAGGGCTTTTGTCCACTTTCCATCAGCCTCTCCTTTCACAAATTTATCTCCTTTTCAGGTAGAGTTGAAGCTTATAATTTCCCAGGCAAGCTCTCAGGTAAGTAAATTCCTTTCTCTAACTTGGATATTATCTCAAATGTGGAGTCTCTTAAGGAGTTGTTAGAGCCCTGAGAGATTATGAGAATTATGGGAAATAACACATTTTTCATATCCATATGAAAAAGTCCCCAAGAGAGATTTCGAGACTATTAATGATTATTGTAATAATGTCTATGGTTCACTTTTGTTGCTTCCAAGATGATTTTATGGAAAAGATTAAATCTGATTCTTGCATTCAGTACAACAGTCAAAGGAGTGGAAGAGATTGATTACTACGTGGAAAGTCAATGGTTTGTACCAAGCTTGGAATCCACAAAAGGAGTACCTAGATAAAAGGCATGGATAGGGTGGAATGGAGGTTGACCTTTTGGGAATATCCCATGTTAGGGAGGGTGATGAAGAGTTAATAGAAGAAGCCTTAGATAAAGGCCAGGGCTAATGCTAGGAGCTACCAAAATCCAAAGTAGTGCCATGTTTGTGAAAGAGAAGAGAGGTTATCCTGCAGCATCTAAGCCTATTTTTCTCCAAGATCAGACCTTAGATAATAATCTGATGATAGGGAGAAAACAAATAAACAGAATCAAGGGTTAATCAGAAGGTGGAAGAGAAGAAATGGATTGCCAAGCTCTTATTTAGGACAGCCATACAGTATTCAGTGCCATCTAGTCTTGCAAGAGAATAAAAACCAAGGACTAAGTCCCTTACAAAGAAAACAACATAGCAAATACATTTTCAGGATTCCTCAGCCAAAGTTCCAAATCCACCAGGGATTTCTCTTAATTCATGGAGGATTTGAGATGAATTCTTCCTTGAATTTGGTTTTTGGTGTGGGTTGCATGAGGTCATTCCAAAAAATGCTTGGTAAATTTTAAAACATTATAAAAATAACATTGGTGATTATTTTAAAATATTATTATTATAATATTGCCATTTTAATTATCACCAGCCAGTAAAATAGACAGTGAAAGGAGAAAGGAGGACTGAAAACATTAGGTAAACCTTCCAATCTTCTTTTCTCAGTTCACAGTTCATTCCTAGGAGTCCTTGAGTGTTGGAGCTTGGGCCTAATGTCATTTTTGCATTTACCTTTTTTCATTGTCTTCAGCTGTGGAGAATGACCCATCATGTTCCTACATTTGAAATTGCGGAGTTCATATTTGAACTAGAAAACTGGTCTTAGAGGAAGGAAAATATGGGTTTGACTAAGTTCCACCCTAGTCACAAACTGGCTTTGTGACCCCAGGTAAATCACTTCATTTCACCATATTCTGGCATCTATCTAAGACTATTTATTACTTGTAGAGAAGTTGTTACATACTCAGAAAGTTAACTCCATGGAGGCCCCCAAGACCAGTGAAATCACAAATTCTGTCCCTTCCTTATTCTTAAAAAAATCCTGGGAGAACAGAATGAGGGATGAATTTGGACTCAGAGAACATGATTCTGCTATTTAATACCTTTGCCTCAGTGAGCCTCAGCTTTCTCAACTACAAAGGAAAGGGGTAGGATTAGTTAACACCTGAGGTCCCTTCCAACTCTTAATATGTAACTTGATAATCTTAGAGGAGGTTAATTGAAATTCATAATCCTATTAATTCCAGAGGAATATCTTTCTAGCAAGGAATATTATTGGCAAAAAAATAATATTCATAAATCTGGTTGGTGAATACAGAACTCTGAGGATGATGGTTTTTATCCTTCCTTCTCAGAGAAGACCATGACATTAGGGAGATGATGCTATGACAAGCAAATGAATGGGCTCTGAGTGAGGGATGACTGTGCTAAATCAGTCTCCCCTAGAGCAATCTGAATCCAGTGGCCAGATATGAGTCAGCAACATTGGAGATGGCCTGGATTCGAGGCAATCAGGATGAAATGACTTGTCCAGGGTCACTCAGTTAAGTGTCTGAGGCTGGTTTCAAACTACTGTTCTCCTGACTCTAGGGTCAGTGTTCTATCCACTGCACCACCTTGCTGCAGACCCAATGGCTATACATAGACAATCAGAAATGAAGGTGTCAGACTCACAGAGAAGAAAGAGCTCTGCTCCATCTCCCCATTCATTAACTTAATACATGGATGCACATTTTAAGAAGGGTCTTGATGAATTGGAAAATCTTCAAAGGAGAATCAGAATAGCATGAAGCCAGAAGTCTATGCCAATTGAAAATTAATGGAAGGAAAAGGGGGGGGGGTCTTTAGATGTTCTCTTAGAAAAGACCCAGCAGGAATAAGATAACCCTTCAGGTATTTGAATGATTATTGCAGATAAGAAAA
The DNA here is from genome assembly GCF_037893015.1 of Macrotis lagotis. Lineage (NCBI taxonomy): Eukaryota > Metazoa > Chordata > Mammalia > Peramelemorphia > Peramelidae > Macrotis > Macrotis lagotis. The sequence continues at coordinate 19,005,761 of NC_133659.1, forward strand.
AGCAGACTTGCATGCATAGGTCAGATCTAGGAGCAATGGATAAACCAGATGAAGGAACACATTTATGCTTGATTTCAAGACAAATCTCCTAACAACTAAGCCAAATCAAAGTGGAATGGGTTGCCTCAAGAAACTGGGGGTTCCCCTTCCCTTAAGGGCTTGAAACAAAATAAAAGCAACCTCTTCATTGCCTGGTACATCATTAACACTTAAATACTTGTTAGTTTGTGTAAAAAAAAGTTCTCTTCTTGGGTGTCTTGTAGGGGCCACTTTTGTTTGAGTACAGGTTGGATCAGTAGCCTTATGAGATTCCTTCCAAACTGAGATTCTATGATTCTAAAATTCCTGCCACTGCCCACCATCCAATGTTCTGGACCTAGACTAACAGTACAATTAATCTCAGGCCAGTTACCAGATCAGGGTCAGGAACAGGAAGCAGAGACTTATGGAGTAGAAGCAAATGGGAAGGCACTGAGAGGTAATCATCAATAGAAGTCTCCAGGAACCTTTCATCCCAGGATGTTCTTGGAAGCATCTCTTTTTCAGAACAAGTTAACCCCTGTTCTTCCAGCTGGGTTTCTCATTCCCTCTCAGTCCCTCCTCTTATCCTCTTCCCTACAGTTTTGCAAGATTGAAGCTGCTGATTAGGGTATGATATGCATGCTGGTAGTTGGAAATGATAAAGGAGCCAGGCTAATAAATCATCACTCATTCACTTATCCACCTAAGCTGGCAAAAGCAAACTCTATTGATTTTGCGTCCAGTGAAACTTACTGGAACATGGGATTCTGGTAAAATCTGTATGTGGACAGACTGATTGGGCTTTGCGTTTCCTTACAGAGCTGCAAGAGTCTTGCAAACATTCCTTAAGGCCCTTCACTAATGCATAATAGCATATAATTAAGAGAAGTAGAATGCTGTAGTGGAAAGAGCCCTGGTTTGGGAATCTGAGAAGCTAGGTTCAAATCTCCCTACCTTCAAGGTCCCTCTAACTCTAAATCAATAGTTAATATAATTTATAATTGTTCTATAAGTCAAATTTTCTGTATTATGTCTGTGGCTGTCTTCTCCTCCTACTCCTATTTTCACAACTTTATTTCCCCCAAGACTTCCTTGCAGGGGACCTGCATATTATTCATAAGACCTTAAGATTTATTGAATGGATGAATAAATGAATGAATGAATGAATGAATGTCCTGAAGGATCAAGCCATTCACTTAACTTACCAGTTTTCCAGTGACACTCTGTCCTCCTTCATTTAACCAAAATCCAGGGACCATAGCTGAGAAATAGGGACCCCAAATACCCGGAACAAAAATGGGACGTTGGCTGATCTGGAAAGAGATGGATAAAGCATGTGAATGAATGAAATGTTGGATTGATCACATGTGACAGTCCCTCATTTGGGAATGACTTGGTAGAAAGTAGAAAATAAATTATATCAGTGGCAAGTACACAAGGCAGAAGAATGATTCTGGGTTCAAATCCTGCTTCTGATGTGTGCTGGTGGTATGGCCCTAGACAAGTCTTTGAACCTCCCATGGGAAGGTGGTCTGGGACATACTTCTCCAAAGTGATCACCTAGTCCAGAAACTGAAAGTTCTTACCCACTGACACACAGGAAATTTTTCCTGTCTTCCTCTATGAATTCAGCGATCATAGCTTTTCTCTCCTCCCCATCTACCTTCACATTAGGGGAATTTCAATATGCATATTATTGTTCTCTCAAATTCCCTAACTCTCCAGTTTCTAATACATGCAGTTCACACAACCTATTTCTCCACTCTATTTGGGTTTCATAATGGAGATGATTATATTTGAATCTTTAACAGCCACGCTTTTAACCATGTCACACAACTCAGGCAACTTTTTCCTACCATATCCTTCTTCACTTTGGTCTTAGATGAAGCAGTGTTCTTTCTCCTTGCCAATAACAAGTCCACTATATACATACTTGTGCCCATCCCTCCAGAATTCTTCAGCAGATTGTCCCATCTATCCCTCCCTTATTCATTTCGAGCTGTTCGTATCTGATAGTTCCCCTCATAATTCAACTGAAACCGCCCTCTCTATTGTTACTAATGACCTCTTAATTGTCAAAGCTAACTTCATTTTCTCATTCCTCATCCATTTAGAACCCTCTGCAGCCACTGTTGGACACCTCTCCCTTTTGAATACTCTCCCCTCTCTAGGTCTTCATGACAATGTTCTCTTCAGCTTCTCTTTTTCCTCTGCTCATTCTTGTTAGTATTTCATCTGTATTACCCTCACTAATGGCAGGTCCCTCAAGGTGCTCTCCTAAGTCACTTTTTCTTTTTTTTTTTTCTTTCCATACAAGTCTACTTTAGGATCTCATTATCTCCCTAGGATTTCATTATCACCTATATCTTCCATATCTTTTATCTAAATATCTAACCCTAACCTCTCTCCTGAGAGCATCATGGATTTCTTATTGGGCATTTTGATTGGATGCCTGCAAAAGTATCTCAAACTCAACAAATCCAAAATAGGACTGCCTTAAACTCACCTTTTTTCCCAAATGTGTGTATTACTACCAAGGACACACTGCCCTCCCAGTAACTCAGGCTTGCAAACTCATGCTTATACTTGACTCCTCACTCACCCCAATATGTTCAATTTTTCCCCAAATTTAAGCCATTGTACTGTCTCAGAAGCTCTTGATTATGTCCTCTTTTCTCCTTCTCCTCCCTTACACAGTTATTCCTTCAGACTCTCATTAGCTCTATCTAGGGGACTGCAATAACATTTCAATATATCTTCTTGCCTCAAGGCTCTACCCAGTGCAGTCCATCTGTCCTTTAATGGCCAATGTCAGTTTTTTTAAAGAGTAGATATAACTATTCTTTCCCACCCCCAACCAACAGAGACCTCTCTGGCTCCCTATGATCGCCAGGATAAAAATGTAAAATTCTCTTTTTGGCATTCAAAATTATTGCCAAATTTATTTCTTCCTGCTTTCCTAGTTGTGTTACAGTTTAATCCTTTCTATACACTCTATTTTCCAGCTATACTGGCTTCTTGAAGTTCTTGGACAGGACATTCCATAGTCTACCTTTATGTCTCTGTATGGATTATCCCTGTCCCCTTCCCTTCCTGGCTTCTTGGGAATTTCGCAAGATGACACAAATACAACCTTCTGGAATACAGCTTGCTTGGCCATTCTCTACTGTGTGTGTGACTTCTCATTGGGATGTATGGAGTATACAAGGAAAACTAACTCTTCTGGTGGGAAGGCTTATCCAGTCCTTTTCAAAGCTCTCATCAACTTTGGTGTCCATTTGGTACTCCATTCTGACTTACACATTCTGTACAGCAACCACACCCTAGTAAAATACCCGAGTAGCTGGCCTAAACCAGAGGAACTGATGGACCTCAAACCCAGTGGTGAGTTAGGAGGATCTATCCCAAGCATACAAAAACTTCCCCTCCCAGAATGGGTGAATAAGAACATTTGTTCCAATAGTGATGAAGAAGGCTGAAACAGGTGCCATGGTCAGACATGGAAGACACCAAGTTCCTCCACTGCATTGTAGAACATCCCCAGTCAGCCTGCCTTTTGTACTTCTATTGGATTTTCATGACACAGGAAGAGAGAGTGAGGCTGATGACTTTGTGCAGTCTGCCTTAGCTCAATCTAATTTTTGAACAGGACTCTTTGATATTATTAATAGTCTTCAAAATGAAGGACAAATAGCATCTTCTCATTGCTATTCACCTCCATTTATTCTGTATCTGGCTTGTACATACCCGTTTATATGTTTTCTCCCTCAATAAGCTGTAAAATCCTTGAGGGCACAGAGTGGATTTTGCTTTTCTTCATATCCCTAAAACTTATAGTGCCTGTCATGGAGCAAGACCTTAATGCATGCTTGCTGATTGACTTCACTGACAAAGATATGAAATAGTGTCCTGGAAATTCAACTATGTTACTGAAATTAGGATACCAAGTAGGCTTTGTCCCAATTCCATTATTGGAAAGACACATAAACTGGCTCTTGTTTGTCCATAGTCATCTTGAATTACAGATGCTTCTCATCAGAAAAGCAGAAAAAAAGGAATGAGAAATAAGCAATAAAACAAAGATGCAGAAATAGACTTCCCAAAACATTTCTGAGCAACCCTGAGTCCTGGGTTCTCTAGAGAATACAAATAATAGTTTCTGGTTACTGTGTGTTTTTTTTAATTAGTTCAATGAATCTCTTACAAAGACTTTACATATTTAAAAATAAAATATCACTGTAAAAGAGAACTCTTTGTCTCTCTGTTTCTGTTCATCTCTGTCTCTTTCTCATTTTGTCTCTCTTTCCATCTGTCTGTCTGTTTCAGTCTCTATCTCTGTCTCTGTCTGTCTGTCTCTCTCTTTGTCTTTCACGCACACACACACACAGACAGAGACACAGACACACACTAAAGTGACCATACTGGAGTCAATAGAAAAAAGAATTTAAAAGATTTCTTAGGCCATTGACCTTCAACTCTAATGAAATGACCCATTCATTTCTGAAAACTTGTTTTTAGGATATTGTCACTTTAAAATCATTCATTACCTACTATAAATTTTTGAAATGGAAGGCACTGTGCTAGAAATGTAAAAACAAAATCACAGCAATTCCTGCCTTTAGGAACTTACATTCCACTGAATTGGCAGTAAATCTCATGGATAGAGATTAGAAAATACAAAGTAATTTCTAGAGAAAGAAAGAATTTGAATTGGGGGTGATGAGAAGAGAACTCATATAGTAGTAAGACTCCAAAGTTGTGCATGGAAGGAGACCAAGATATCTAAAAGAAGTCAAGATGAGGAAGTATAGCATTCCAGATATGGGGGATCCCCTGTATAAAGTTTAGTTAGTTAGTTGTCTTTCGTTCTTGAAGACAACCAAAATGTCATCACTATGTTAGAGTCAAGTTAAAGTGTGTTTATCTCTGGTTGATTAGACCAATATAAGCTCAGAGTGCTCTACTATAGATTGGGCCCAAATTGTCTCTAAATTTACACATCTTGAGTTTCTTTGGAGATAGTGTAAAGATACAGTGTCCGGAAATATAACGTTAATTATTTGGTCAATAATATTAATTGACATGGAGTATGTGTAGGAAGGAGATTTGAAAGAAGACAGGAATGGCCAGTCAAAGGAAGCTTGTTCCTTAGCTCCATCTCTTGCTCACCTTAAGAAATAATGTCATTGCATAGTGCAATCTTTCATGAGTTCACCAAGAACAAGCCATGGCAAGTAGCCATCTAAGGCAACATATTCATTCTGAGATGGTTCTAATCTTTAGGCAGGTTTTCATGACACTAATTTAAAATTTTCATCCTGGCCACTTCCATTCCTTTGCTCCTGTATCTATTCTCAGGCATCAGAGAGAACAAGCAGAATATCTCCTTCTTGAGATAGTTCTTCAAATATTGAAGAAATTAAATTTTCCTCTTTTCTCTTTGAGTCTTCTCATTTCTAGGGTAAACATGTAGTTCCTTTGACTGAGCCTAATAATAATAATAATAATAATAAAGACTTTCACCTTCCTATGCCTAAAAATGATAGCTTGGGGGAGGGGAAGAGGGATTAATTATTTTCCTATTATAAATTATTTATATTTTTCCCCCACACCCCCCACATTCAGTTGTAGAAAAGAGATGACAAGATAAAAAAGAAAGAGAAAAGCACAATCCTTGATATAATAGTTTTCTTTGAGATAGGACCAATAAGCAAGTATAATAAAGTAAAACAAACTCCCATTAGCAGGAAATAGTACATCTTCAAATGTGTCTTATCCTGAGTCATCCCTCTGTCAGCTGATGGGTACTATAGTTCTCCAGATTGATTTGACATCATTTAATTGTATGAATCAGAATTCTAAAGTCTTTCAAAATTATTTGTGTTTTACAACAATAATATATAACGTGTTCATGTCATTATTCATCAAGCCAAACAAATCTCCCCAGGTTTCTTGGGAATTATTTCCTTGATCATTTCTTGTTGAGTCATATCAATTGTGTCCAAAACTTCTATTTGAGGTTTTCTTGACAGAGATACTGGAGTGGTTTGTCATTTCCTTTTCCAGCTCATTTTACAGATGAGGAAATTGAGGCAAACAGAGTTTAGTGATTTGCCCAGGGTCACTCATCTAATAAGTGTCTGAGGCTGGATTTGAACTCAGGAAGATGAGTCTTCCTGATGGTGCCCTCTAGTCACCCACTTGGCATATAATAGATGCTATATAAATGTTATCTATTATGATTATTAGAGAACTGACTGAGACTCCAAGAAATCACTGATCTAGCTCACACAGTAAGACTTTGGGAAAGCTGAGCCCTTATAACTCTTTGAAGATGCTGCATCTCTTTCTAGGATATCACCACCTTCCATTGCTCATCTTTCCAAGCAACTCCTGGCCAGATCTGAGGCTCACTCTATACAAGTATCAATGCTTCTAGAGCAAGAAGGAGGCTTGAGTTGGCATTGGAAGGTGTGCCCTTACTCAGGTCTGGCAGTGGGAGTTTGTCCACACCGGCTGGTGTCCTCCCGACTTTGATATCATCTTACTACTGATATTTCATTGGTTCTCCTTCCTGCCATCTTGTCTTGGGTGCCCCGATGGTGTTTGGAAGATTCCACACTGAAACAGACAGCCACCAAGAAGTAAGAAACCTCACATAATTTCCTGGCTGACAGAGTGAAAACAGTAATAACTAACGTTTCAATACAGAGCTTTTGTTTCAGAGGGCCCAAAAGTACACAGGTTGAAGTCAAGAAGACCTGACTTCAAATTCTGCCTTAGACAATTAATTGGTCACTCACAAGCTTCAGAAAACTGACCTGAACAACTGGTATAGGAATAGTACTGATCCTTTAGGGCTGCTATGAGAATCCAATGAACTAGTATTTGTAAAGGGCTTAATGAGCATTATTATTGTTTGAGTTTTAGGACAACTTTGTGGAATAAAGGTGGCTATTTGCCCCATTTTATAGCTGAAGAAACTGAGGCAGAAAAAAAGCTATAAGTGATTCATTGGGGGGGGGTCATCCTGATAATAAGGGTGTGAGGAAGAATTAAAACTTGTTGTCCAACCAAAAAGGAAATGGTTCCTTCCCTCCATAACTTTACATTCTGTAGTTACATCAAGTCAGATTTGAGTCGCAATCCTAGCACCCAGCATTAATCCCATCTCATTTCCAATGTAGTGCTAAAGAAAAAAATCATTTTGTTTGATCCTCAGAATACCCTTGAGAGAAGTGTGGCTTCAAGGATATTGAGCATGGTCCTCACAGTCAGGAAGACCTGAGTTCTAATCCCACTTATGGCCATAATGCCTAGGTGACCCTAGTCAAATCTTTAATTTATCTAGTCCACTCAATGTGTTCCAGGTAGCTGATTTGAATTCATAGTCTTGAGTCTTGAATTCTTGGAATAAGAAATCTGAAAGGCAATGAAGAGGAGGGAGGGTATGCTAGACATAGGGAATAGCATGGGCATAAGAAAGAGACAGGGGATGGAGGGTTGTATTCATTACAAGTGTAGAGAACATGAAAGAGAAACCTGGAAAATAGGAAGGGTAGGTTGGAGTTAAACAGAAGACCTTAAATGCCTCCCTGAGAAGTAGCTGATCTGGGTTGGATGAGGGAATTTCTTCACCATGCATTCCCCAGGCAGATGAAATAACTTTCCAAACCAATAAAAGTAAACACCCTTGCAGTGCAGGTATTTTAGTCATTACCTCTGTTTTACAGTGGAGAAAGAGATTAAATGGCTTTCTCTTGGTTTCCTATCAAAGAAGCATCAAAGGCAAGATTTGAACCCAGGTCTATCCTGACTCCAGGTACAATGCTCCACAAAGTCAGTCCCATATCAGCACAAAGGACTAAAGGTGAAGCAATGTGGTACAATGGGAAAAGATAAAAAACTTGGAGTCAGAGGGCTCAAGTTTTATTCTGGCTCTGTCTCATTTCTTCATGTCTCAGTTTCTCCTTTTATAAAAAGGGTTAAACTGTATAGTTTTTAAGATTCCTTCCCACTCTATCACCTTAAGATAGCACATTGTTGATGACTTTGATATCCCAGGATTTTCTCTATAAGTTTGAATAGTAGATCATGGAAATTAATCATAGTCCCATTTTATGCTGAGAAGGAAGAAGCGTTATGGCAGGTCCCTCTACTGAACAAACAGTCCCCAAATTTGGGCTGAGGAACATCAGCCAAAAACTGATTTAAGTGTCCTGAACATTGTAAAGCTTTTTGGAATTGTCTAACCTCGAAATCCTCAATTCCCTTTCATTTGGAAACCCATGTGTAATTTTAATGGAAATATAATCCATGTGTTTCTCATTCACTTGTCCTGAACTCACCAAATGTTGCTTGGCAAGAACTCTTTAATGGCCAAGAAACCTTGGAGCCCTTCACAATCTCCTAAAACCTTGTCTTCTCCCCTCTCCATGCAGGCAGCCACATTTAGCCAGGCAGGCATGCATGTAGGGCCCAAATGCGTTTGTCCTGGGTTTGGGTTTTGCTGAGCAATTTCAAATCCCAGAGAACTAGGACAAGGAATTCCTGGGCCCGCTCCAAGGTTTGCAATTTAGACTTCAGTTTCCTTGTCTATAAAATAAGGGGAGTGGACTACATAACCTTCAAGGCCCTCCCAGCACTATATCTATGATTCTCGGATTCCACAACCTGTTGTGTTACTGTCAGCATCAATTCTCACTGTAAAAATATTATAATTAAAACCTATCACTTTTCCTGCCTCTATTCTCTAACCTTTTTTCAATCCATCCTATACACACACCTGCAAAACTGATATTCATAAAACACAGGTAACTCTCCTACACAGACTTTCTCATTGGCTCCCTATTGACTCTCAGTCTTTAAGAACCTTTTTTGTGGGTATCATGAAAACCTCAGGCAGTCTATTAAAGAATATGGACCGCTTCTCAGAAATTATGCTTTTAAATATAAAAAACAAGATGCATAGGATTACAAAGCAAACCAATCACAGTAGGATATATTTATCAAAAAAAGTTAAATGCTAATGAACTTGTGGCTTAAGAACTTCTTCCTAGGCTAAATCTAAGACAATTTAAAGTAAGTTGCCAATTCTGGGAAAGAAATTGATAAATTAGATTTTTATTTAAGACCTAATTGTCTCCAGTCTTAATTCTTATTAAAGTGTGGAATTATCCTAATCATAAAAAGTAGCCAAGTCCTTGACTTTTCCCCTATGAGCTCAGCCTCTCTAGCATTTCAGACAAAACTTAATGGGATCATAGATTTAGAGCTTGGAAGGGACTGTAGAAAGTCATTTAGTCCAAATCCCTCATTTTACAGATGAGTAAATATCAGAAAGATGGGAAAAGAGAGAGACCTAGAGGGGTTAAGTAACTTGCCCAAGGTCATGAAGGACACACAAACATATTATACACACATGCATACACACATATATTTACATAATCTATATGTTATATATCTGTATCCATATCTATCCATCTATCATCCTTCTATCATCCATCCATCCATCCTTCCTTCCATCCACCCACCCACCCACCCACCCTATCTATCTATCTATCTATCTATCTATCTATCTATCTATCTATCTATCTTCATAACTTGAACCTAAACACAGTATTATAGGCTAAAAATATATGTCAGAAGCTCTCTAGTCTTGCCATCTCATTTTACAATTGAGCAAAAAGAAGCCCTTGGAACTTGTGATTTGCCAAAGGATGAATATGTAGTAAACAGGATTTGAACCCTGTTTATAGGATAATAACAAAATAATCATTATTATAAATTATGTAATAATGACAATTTCTATAATTATATTAGGTAATATTTATATAACAATGTGCTATATAGTAATGGTAATACAATTATCATGATATATATATAAATATTAAATTTGATAATAATGAAAATATGATATTAACTAGCATTTATGTATTACTGTGTGTTATGATACTTATTTAACCTAATAAATATTATCAAAAATAATTTTAATGCTAATATTTATTAAAATAAAAATTATTAAATAGGTAACATTGCTATGTCCTCACTATGTACCAGTCACTGTGCAAAACACTTTTCCAATATCATCTTATTTGATTCTCATAACACCCCTGGGAGGTAGATACTGCTATTATTCCTACAGACTTCAGTTTGCCTTAATCCACTGGAAGAGGAAATGCAAACTAGCCCAGTGTCTGCCCCTCAAAAACCCCATTATTGGTTATCGATGATTTGTAATTCACAGTCACCAAAAGTCGGACACTACTCCACAAATGACCAATAACAATTGAAAGTTATAAGAAGTTGAACATGTAGGTCTGAAAGCTCAGGGCTGAAGATATGGATTGGAAACATCTTCAGAAATGGGTTCCTTAAGATCTTTCCTGTCCAATCTTTCCTATTCCCTGCTTGGCCTCTAGATTTCTACTTTATAGTATATTTAGCTAAAAGTGACACATTTTGCTTGCACTCTAGAGAAGCATGGAATGAATTACAGGAATTGATGCTGAGTGAAGGGATCAGAACCAAGAGAACATTCAACACATTAACAACAATATTGTAAGTTGATCAATTTTGATGACTGCAGCTCCTCTCAGCAGCAGAAGAGTTAGAACAACCCTGGGAAACTGGCTATGGACAACACTATCCCCATCCAGAGGAAGAAAAGTAAAACAATACAAAACAAAGAAAAAACCTTTCAGAACATGAAATGAACACTACATTTATATTATTTAAAAACTTTTCTTTATGTACTTCTTTCCTGTCTTATGGTTTTCTTTCTTTTCTCTGAATCCTAATTCCTCATACCAAAAGCATCAACATGTTAAACACAAATGTGTTTGTGCAATATTTACCTGACTGTTCACCACTGTAGGGAAGGCATGAGAAGGGAGGGTGGAAGGAAATGATGTAACTTAAAATATGCATATGCATGTGGATGAATGTTGAAAAACTTTTATAACATGTAATGGGAAAAATAAAATTTCCATTAAAAAAAAAGTAACACATTTCCCCCAAAGATATGTAATTTCCTCTAGGTAGTTAGATAGAGTGTCTGATCCCCCTTTTAATAAGTTGTCCAGATCTATGATTTCATCTATGTGGGATAATATATTCAAAGTTGGAAGGGACCTTAGAGGCTACCTACTCTAACTCTCTCATTTTACAGATAAGGAAATTGAGGCGCAGAAAAGTTGAGTGCCTTGCCCATTTGTGTAGCGAGTAAGCATTGGGGATAGAATCTGGAACCAGATCTCTCAACTCCAAGCACAGTACTTCATCAAGAACTCTTCATTGCTGTGAATTATTGAACATCCTTCAGTGGTACAGATCAGTCAATAGTCTGTTACTGTCTTATCTCTTCAAGTTGGGGGAGAGGGGTTTGGTAGTAAGACAGTGATTTGCCTATATGGAGCCACCAAGTCAGATTATCCCAATGAATGGATAAAACTCAAATCATCTTGACTCTAAGACCAACAATTTGTCCTCCACACTGCACCCCCTTTTAGAAGTGCACACTTAATAAATATTTATTTGTTTGAACATGAATTGAAATGGAAGATAAAAGAGCTTGGGTTCTTTAGGACCCATCAATACTTAGTAGGTTTGGGGGGAGGGCAAAGGAGATTCAACTCATTCTTTCTGGTTTTCTTTCTTTTTATTCCTCTTTCTTTCTTTATCTCTTTCTCCCTCTCTCCTCTCCTTCTCTCTTCACTCCTTCTCTCTCTCTCTCTCTCTCTCTCTCTCTCTCTCTCTCTCTCTCTCTCTCTCTCTCTTTCTCTAAAGGAGAAGACATGTTTTCTAAACACAAAGGAAAAGGGATAAAAGAGAGGGTGGGAGGAAAGGGAAAGCCAATCTGGGTAAGTTTAACCTCTCAATGTACTCTATAAAAAAAGCATACTAACATGTAAGCTATGTAAACATTCTACAGCAACCAGCAACAAATGAAATGAGGAATCCAGAGGAACAGTCTTCAGCTGTGAGCAACTGCCAGGAGGCAGCTCTTGTTTTGAATAGATCATCTGGATGAAATGCAGACCTGATTTCAACCCTGGCATAGGAGAAGGAAATCATTGTCAAACCTTCGAAGATGGGAATGGATCCGGGGCCCATCTGGCATTCTTTAGAATAAAAAAGGAAAAAATATCACTGACTATAAAATATATGACATGACGTAAGACAAAATTATAATTCTAAGAGATCAGCTTAAAAAAAGGGAGCTTGTAGTTTGTAATGTCTTTTGCTAGGCAGAATACTTAACAATTATATAAATATCTATCTATATCTATATCTATATCATCTCTCTCTCTCTCTCTCTATATATATATACATACATATATATATATATATATATATATATGTATAGCAGCATTACTGTTAATTCTAGACACTAACTTAAAACAAATGGAAGAAACTCATTGTGGTCATTCCATTCTATCCAAGTTAAGTTTGACTGTGTCCTCCACACTTGCTAATGAAGCCCACTGAGTGAAAGCACCCAGTAAAGGTGTTGGGAAAATGAGCTTATGGGCAGCCCATAATCTCTGAATTCCAATGATGGGAATGATATCTGGATCAGGGAGCCATTTTAAATTTCCACCCAATTTTCCAGGTTTCACCCCAGGATTCCTCTTTTACATGAAAGGCTGTGTGTGAAATCAAGTTGAAATACCCCCATTCCTCCAACCAATCCTCACAACACATGCCCAAGGTCACACATAAGACAGGAAAGAAGTACATAAAGAAAAGTTTTTAAAAAATATGAATGTAGTGTTCATTTCATGTTCTGAAGGGTTTTTTTCTTTGTTTTGTATTGCTTTACTTTTCTTCTTCTGGATGGGGATAGTGTTGTCCATAGCCAGTTTCCCAGCCACCCCTTTTCCTTCCTTTTTCCCCCTTTTTAAAATTAATTTTTATATTATATTTTCCCCTATTTTCATGCAAAAATAAGTTTCAACATTCACTTTTAAAATCTTGAACTCTGAATTATCTCCCTTCCTTCTACCCTACTCATCCTCTTTGTGAAATCAAGTTATTTGATATATATTAAAATGGGTAGTCATTAAAATTATTACCACAATAGTCATTTTGTAAAAATAAGCATAACTCCCCCACCAAAAAAAAGAGAAACCTTAAGAAAATTACAGAAATATAAAAGATGCTTCAATCTCTATTCTGACACCATCAGCTTTCTCTTTAGGATGAATAGCTTTCTTCATTATAAGTCCTTCAGAATTCTCTTGGGTCACAACATTGTTGAGAAAAAGTCATTCAGAGCTGACCATTCTACAACATTGCTGTTACTTAGTATATAATACATTTTCCATTGCATTTGCTCATATAAGTTTTTTTTTTAACTTAGAGCATCCTGTTCATCATTTCTTACAACAGAATAGCATTTCATCTTAATCACACACCACAATGTGTTCAGTCATTCCCTAACTGATGAGCATCCCCTCAATTTCTAGTTCCCTGCCACCAGAAAAGAGCTGCTATAAACATCCTTATACATATGGATTCTTTGCTTTCCTCTTTTTCATCTCTTCTGCAATATAGACCTAGTAGTGGTATTGTTAGGTCAAAGGGTAGGTACGGTTTTATAGCTCTTTGGTTGTAGCTCCAAGTTACTCTCCAGAATTGTTGAATCCTTTTACAACTCCTCCAACAATGCATTAATGTCTCATTTTCCTGCACATCCCATCTAACATTTGTTATTTTCTCTTTCTGTCCCATGAGTACCTCAGAATTGTTCTGAACACATTTCTTCCATTAATAGTATTGATTTAAATTGATAACATAAATAAGTTCATCTGAAAGCTGTTCATATCTTTTGAGCATTTATAATTTAGGGATTAGCTCTTTTTTATAAAATTGACTCAATTGTCTGTTGGAAAAATGAGATCTTTATTAGAGAATCTTTTTTTTCGATATTTTTTCCCACATTGCTATTGCTAACTGTATTTCCCGCCAACCTATTCTCTCAGCCCCATTTATTCTGTTCTCTTTCCCTTTTCCTCCTCAAAAGTGTTTTGCATTTGACTACTCCTTCATACAGTTTTCCCCCTTTCTAACAGTTCCCCTCTCTCCCCCTTTTCCTCTCCTACTTTCCTCTAGAGTAAGAAATATTTCTATACCCAATGGCTTCAGTCTTAAGCTCACATTTTCTATTCAGTTCTTGTCATTTCATCAGGAAAGTTTGAAAGTCCCCTATTACATGAATGTGTATCTTTTGCCTTGAAAGAGTACAGTTTTTCCTGGGTAGTTAATTCTTCATTGTAATCCAAGTTCTTTTTCTTTCTGGAATATCATATTCTAAGTTTTATGAAATCTTAAAGTAGAAGCTGCTAAGTCTTGTGTCATCCTGACTGTGGCTCCATGATATTTGAATTGTTTCTTTCTGATTGCTTGCAATATTTTCTCTATTTAAGAGCTCTGAAATTTGACGTTCATATTCCTGACAGCTTTCATTTTGGGATCTCTTTCAGGATATGATCAATGAATTCTTTAAAATTCTATTTTACCTTCTGCTTTTAGAATATCAGGGAATTTTATTTGATAATTTCTTGCAAATGATGTTTAGGCTCTTTTTTTGGTCATGGTTTTTAGATAGTTCAATAAATTTTAATTTATCTCCCCTTGATCTGTTTTCCACATCAATTGTTTTTTCCAATGAGATATTTAACATTTCATTCTTTTGGTTTTGTTTTATTGTTTCTTGATTTCTCAAAAGTCATCAGTCTCCCTTTGCTCCATTCTATATTTTAAGGAATCATTGTCTTCAGTAACTTTTTGTATCTCCTTTTCCATTTGACCAATTCTGCTTTTTAAGCTATTCTTTTCCTCATTGGTTTTTTGGACCTCTTTTTCCATTTGGCCCAGTCATGTTTTTAACATATCATTTTCTTCAGTATTTTTGTATGTCCTTCACCAAGCTGATAACTCATTTTCCTGGTTTTCCCACAACACTCTCATTTTTCCTCTACCTCCCTTACTTGATTTTCAAAATATTTTTTGAGGTCTTCCAATTGAACCCAATTGAAATTTTTCTTGGAGGCTTTAACTATAGAAGCTTTGACTTTGTTATTTTCTTGTTAGTGTGTATTTTGATCTTCCATGACCATAATATCTGTCTATAGTAAGATATTTTCCCCCTTCTGTTAATTGCTCATTTCCCTAGCCTATGACTTGATTTTAACTCTTTGTTAAGATGAGGTTTTATTTCCAGGGTGGAGGATGCACCATCCCAAGCGTTTCAGAGACACTTCTAGAGACCTTCAAGTTTTCAATTCTTCCAAGGTCTTATGACTGTGCTTTGCTCTGTTGGTGACACAAGCATACCCTCTGACTTGGAACTGTGAGGAGAATCCCCCTACTCTGCCAAGGCAGTAAACTCAGTTTTGCTTCTCTTACCCTTCTTGGGACTGAGTCCCCAGACTGTGACCCAGATCTGAGTATGAGAAGCAACAGAGTCCGGCTTCAGCCATAGCAAAGAGACCCCTGTAATCTCCTTGCAATGCCCTTACGGTCTGTGGGTTTAAAGCTCCAGAAACAGCTAGCTCTGCTAATTCAGTGGCTCTCCCATGGTCTGCTCTTGGTCTGCTGGGGTCAGGTCTGATCTGCTGAGGTCTGAATAGGACAGTGCTTCATTCTCACCCCGGTGCAGCAGAGTTGTCCTTGGCAATCTCTAGACTGAGAGGTCTGAAAACTCCCACTGCTGTCACTGACCTATCTGCTCAGCTTCCTGTTTTGGACAATTAGATTTGGTTTGCCCCAGTGTGACTTGCACTACTTGTCTTGGGTTTGTATACTGTTTCACTCGGTCTTTTTATGGGTTCTGCCACTTTAGAATTTGACTAGAGTCATTATTTAAAGGTATTTGGAGTGGTTTGAGAGAGAGCTTGGGGGAGTCCCTGCCTTAATTCCACCAACTTGGCTCTGTTCCCCATCTCTTCCTTATTTTCACTACCTCTTCAGGCATTGTGAAAGTAGAAACAAGCATTAATGAAAGAATGAGATACAAACAATGATAACATTTAAGCCTTGTACCATTATGACAAGCTTCTTTGGGGGCAATTATGTTTACAGCAGCATAATTTCAGAACTGGACAAAACTTTAGAACAAAGGTTGTCAGGTATGGAAAGATACTTTTTAGAACATAGAATGTTAAAGAAAAACTTAAAATTTCAGAGTTGAAGAGATCTTAGAAAAGACAGTGTTAGACGTGGGTGAGATATTTAACATAAGTACTGGAAGAAACCTTAGAATCTAGAATATTAGAGGATAAAAACGAACATCTTAGAATATAGAAGGATTTTAAAATAATGAAAACTGGAACATAGATTGTTCTAGTGGGAAAGGATCAATGGCAGTTGTTAAAGATGGCAATCTAGAAACAAGACTTTGTTAGAACTAAGAGGAGCCTTCAAGAACACTCAGTTCAACTCTCTCAATTATTAGGTGAGGAAAATGCCCAGAGAGAGAGGAAGAAATCTTCTTGAGTGTGAGCTACAAATCCTTGCCTCTATTGTGTATTTTTTAAATTATAAGACTATTATTTTTTTTACTATACCCTACTTCCTTCCTTCCTTCCTTCCTTCCTTCCTTCCTTCCTTCCTTCCTTCCTTCCTTCCTTCCTTCCTTCCTTCCTTCCCAAGGCAATGGGGTTAAGTGACTTGCCCAAGGTCACACAGCTAGGTAATTATTAAGTATCTGAGGCTGGATTTGGACTCAGGTCCTCCTGACTCCAAGACCAGTGCTCTATCCACTGCACCACCTGACTGCCCCCTATACCCCCATTTCTACTAGAATAACAACCATTGCTTTTAGTCCTGGAAAGATTTGATGAGAAATGCAATAGAAATGAAAGGTTTGTAGTAAGAAGAAAAGGACAAAATATATATGAAGGAGCTTTCAATGGTATTTTAGATGGGAAAGGCCAAAATTTGAAGAAAGGAAAATGTTGTTCTGTTCTCAATGTAACTGTAGGTATTGCTAAGAAGCCCAAGGGCCCCAAATTTCCTTAAAGAATCAGATACTTAAATTATACTACAAAACAACAGTTTAAGTTCATAGTTTAATGGTATACAGATTGAGAGACCTAGGTTTGAATTAATTCTGCCCTTGAGGATGGACTTATAAAACATAAATTCTCTAATGAAGGGATAGGAAAAATCACAGATTCCCGTGTGGTTCCCAGAACTATCCCGTCACTTTCATGGCATAATTGTTGGTTCATTGAATACAAGAAAAAAATACTTGCCTGGCGTACTGACCAGCAATTGCTCCTAATAAGGAGCAGAACTAGTCTTGTAAAGCTCAGAACCAATTTCATCTAGCCCCAGTGAAGAAGAGGTAGGAACACTTCAGTTTGTAATCAGCTACCATTCCATTGGATTCAGAAAATCTACTAAAAGATTCAATTAACTTTAGCCTATTTGTGGAACAGATGACTAAATATCTAAGAGGTGAACTTTGGGAAAGTCCCCTAATCTCTCCCACTCTCAGAATTGGAAGAGACCTTAGAGAACAACTACTTCAATCCATTTCTCACCAAGAATCTACCCCAAGACATCCCCAACAAATGGTCCTTCAGACCCTGACTGGAAACCTCAAGTGTATGTTGGAGGAGTGCCCTGTACTTCCAGACATAGCACAATCCACTTGAGAATAACTACTTTTTAGAAAATATTTCTTTAAATCAAACTTAAATTTGGCTCTTGTCAATCTCCACCTATTTATGTCCTCAGGTGCCAAGTAGAATAAGTCCCTGTGTAACATGATTTCAAGGCTGTTTCATTCCTGATGATCTGCCCCAGACATATTACAACCCTGAGACACACTACATCAAAATATTTCCTAATTTATACTACTCAGATGGAACACAATATTCCAAACATCCCCATCTTTTCTGATGAGGGTAGAGCACAGTGAGATTATTACTTCTTTTGTTGTTCAGTTGTTTCAGTTGTGTCAAACTCTTCATGACCCCATTTAGGATTTTCTTGGCAAGGATCCTGGAGTGGTTTGTTATTTTCTACTCCAGCCACCTTTATAGATGAGAAAACTGAAGCAAAAGGGTTATTTGTGAAGTCACACAGCTAATAAGTGTCTGAGGAAGGATTTGAATTCACAAAGATGAGTCTTCTTACTCTGGACCTGCTGCTCAAGTCACTACACTATCTAGTTACCTAAATCAACTCTTTAGCCGCCATATTGAATAGCTGATAGAAATGGACCTTTCGGTCTGCTGAAATTTCTAGGTTGAATTGCTATCTAGCCACATGACATAGATAATTTTGAAATTAGGCTTCATCTTATTGCATTCAGCACAACATTCCACACAGTCAAGATCTTTTAGGATCCCAAATCTTTAATATAATTATTAGGCTATTCTCAAATTTTCTTTTTGATGCTTTTCAGCTTATTAATGTTATTCCAGAAATGTGGTACTTCTATGTACTTCTTGCATCTTTCTTTATCCAGTAATGGGGAGGAACTATCTTCTGTTGATGATATTATAACCAACTGATGATATTCAAAGTATCTCTCACAATAAGTTATGCTTTTGCTATATTTATCTTCATTTGGTGAAATTTGCCTATTGTCTATACCACACATTTATCAGTCTTCCCCCTACCACGTCCATCTCACTCTAGTCCTCAGATCAAGGGGAAAATTGAAATGTGCCTTTTGAATAATGTGAAATAATTACTAAAATTGAAATTGGGTTGGATCCCAGTTCTGACAATTACTTTCTGTGTGACCATGGGCAAATGACTTCCTTGCTCTGATTCTCAGCTTCTCCATCTCCCAAATGAGGATAATGAAACCTGATCTATCAACTTCATTTATTATTGCAAAGGGAATGCTTTGTGAATCTTAGTGGACTAATCAGGCTAGAATTAAGATTAGGAACATAGCATAGAAAGTGCTCTAGATTTGGGATTCAGGGCTAGATTCAAATTCTACTTCTGCTATGTATGGCCTTAGATAATTTAATTTCCCTCTTAGAGATGTAGCTTTAAAATGCATGAATTAGATTCATTTTAAATTCATGTTATTCAAATTGTAGCAAGGTGAATTTTGTATTATTGTCAAACTGATTTTCTATCTACAATCTCACAGAAAATATTACAAATTTTTATTGCTTTACACAACCCCTCCCTCCCTCCCCAATTCCCAAACTCACCTGAGGACCCCGCTTTTTACTTAGCTGAGGAAAATGGATCTATTCACTGTAAGCTCCCTCTTCCCTAAACCTCTCCATCTCAAAACCCTGAAAAACCATCTGCCACCCTTTCTTCCTTTTCCCAATTCTCAAATTACATGATGTTCTTTCTCCTTGACAAGGTCAACCCTCTACTACACCTTTGATCCCACACCCCCCCCCCCGTCTTCTCCAGTGGATTGGAATCTCAGTCATTTCTCTGTAATCTTCAGTGTTTTTCTTATCTACTGAATCCTTCCCCTTTGTTTTCAAAATTCCCAAGTCTTCCCCTTGCTTAAAACATCTTCACTAGATATCTCCATCCCTACAAACAATCTCTCCTTTCCTTTTTCTTAACCTAGAGAATCTGTCTACACTCATTGGCTCCATTTCCTCTCTCCTCTACTCCAGAGGCCTTTACAATCTCACAGCTGGCCTTAGTCCTCAACTGAATCAATTTATTCCAGAGATACTAGCGATCTCTTACTTGACAAACCTAGTCTTTTCTCAGGTTTTTCCCTACTTGATTTCACTGAATTTTATACTATTTATAAATTCTCCTGGATATTCTCTCTTCTCTTGAGACACTCTATTCTGATTCTCCTTTCAGCTGTCTCATCACACCTTGTCTCCTTTGTGGATTCATCATTCATATCATGCCCCTTAAATGTGAATTTTCTCTGCTGCCCCTCACTCTGTCCTCATTAGTTCCCATGGGGTTTAATTAAGCTAGTCAAACTAGATGAAGCAGCAAAGCACCCTGAGGGAGAGATAAAAGGTAGCAAATATCAGATAAGTCAAACCACCATGATTATTTTGACCACCATCTTCACTTAGATACTACTGGAGTCAGCTTAGAACCCTGTACAGTGTTTTGGGAATAACAATCCAGTGCCCTTAGTCACCATCCTGGGAAATAGTCCTATGGGGATACAAGCTAATGACTGCTCCTGCAGGGACTGAAGACTTAGAACAGAAAAATCTTGCTACCAAAGTCCTTGACATCAGAAGCTGATAGGATAAGCTCAGTGGAAATAAATCTCAAGTAGAACCATGACCATTGTACCCTGTGCATCATAGGACATTCCCATCTGACTTATGGCTAAGACCTCACAAATGTGCCATTTCCCACATTAGAATATGAGCTTTTTTGAGAGCAGCATCTGACTTTTCAGTTTGTAGCACCAACATTTATTATTGTATTAGTCCATAGTAAGCAACTGTTTAATATTTCACTCATAAATTCATTAATTCATTCACTCTCGTATCTATTAAGATGATTACCAGTTTGAGATATCCAATTCAGTCTCTCCCCTAAATCTCAATCATTCATCACCTTATTGGGGATTTCAAACTGGATGTTGAGATATCTCAGAGTCAGAGAGATCTCAGAATCAGTAAATCAAAAGTGAGCTGATTATCTATTGTCCAATTCTTCCCTCTTCCAGGTTTCCCTGTTTACCTTGAAGGTATCACAATTTTCCTTGTCTCTTAGATGCCATCTTCAGCTTCCCTCTACCATTTACCTGCATATCTAATCAGGTGCCCAATGTTGCCATTTTTATCACAACATCTCTCCAATAAGGTCTCTCATTTTTATTTACCCTACTACTACCTTAGTTCATATTTACATTTCTTTTTTCCCCATTTAGTCTCACTGACTCAAGTCTCTCACATCAGTTCATACTATATAATGCAGTAAAAGGGATTTTCCTTCAGCACACCATGTCACTCCCTTACTCTATAATTTCCAGTGGTTCCATGTTACCTCTAAGATTAAATGTAAAACTCCTCTGATTTACATTTTCATTTCCTCACTACATGGTTCCTTAAGACAGTTGATGAAGTAAATAGAGTTGAACTGGAATCAGGAATACTTCAGTTCAAATACAGTCTTAGATACTTTTTAGCTATGGGACCCTAGTCAAGTCACTTAACTTCTGCCTACATAATCTTAAATCTAGACTTAATCTCTGTCAAATTTCCTCAACTATACAGTGGGGAATAACAACAGAACCAACTTCACAGGGTTTTTGTAAAGATCCAATGAGATCCTATTTGTCAAGCTCTTGGTATAGTTCTAACCAGGTACATTGCTGCTTTCCCTTTCCTACATTTCTAGAATTATTACACATTATCTCACCCTGCTTAGTCTAAATAATATTGGTTTTCTCTTTGTTCCTCACATTTGAGACTACATCTCTACTCTCCATGACTTTCAATTGTTTGCTCCTCCTGCCTAGAATGCCTTCCTTCCTTGCCTCCACTTACCATAATGCCTCCCTTCCATCAAGGCACAATTCCCTCCTCCCTACCTTCTACATGCTGTTCCCTCCCTCCCTTGTTTTCCTGTATATATCAAGAGCCTGTGAGAATGTAAGCAAGCTTTTTGAAAGGGAGGCTTACCTCATCCTGATAGACATACACCAAAATTCTTGGCATGTGTCTCTCTTTAGTTTCCTCATCAGTAAAAATCAAATGAGTTCAGATATGCAAATTTCTTGGAAAACCTTTTAGCACATTGAACTAGATGATCCTAAGTTCTCTGACAGCTCTAAATCTGCAATCCTAATTAATTGAGTACATTTACAGAGTTAGATGTTTTCTAATAGGGAAGAAGTTGGTGGGTGTACAATTTCTTTCTTGGTTGTTTTGAAGTTACAAATGCACAGCCAACATGTTCTCTGCACGCTTGCCCCTGCAGAGACTGCTGGGTGGTTTCTTCTGGTCTTTTTCGATTGTCAACAGAACACAGAACATAGGATAATTGTCTGTTATGTTTTCCTTTGGTTCCTGTGGTCACAAGCAACGTAAGCGTGCACCACATAAGAGTCAGCCCTGGTTGGACTAGGCACAGTCCGCCTTCAGACACCACCCCATCTCCGGGTTCTGTAAATTGGCTGGTTTCTAATGCTTTGCTGAATCAACAGATCTGGCCTCAGGGAAGTGAGCCTAGCTTTGCCCACATCTTCCTCTCTCAGTATTTTTTTTAGCCTTCATTTGACTGGCCCCTTCTGGTCTCCTCCCTTCTGGATCCCCCCACTCTGAGAAGCATCTGAGTTTTGTCTTCTCACTCTAGATAAGCTGCCATTTTTCCCTCTCAAACTGACCAACCCAAAGTAGCCTTGATGAAAGCGGCTCACATTTCTAGAGAACTTGAAGATTTATAGTTAAGTTAATATTTATAGGCAGTCTAGACAGTGTTTATTAATGTTAAGTGAGGCATAAGACAGAAAAACGTGCTTGCCAAGGGGGGTTGCCACCATCCCATGGAAGGTCCAAATAGAAGAGGGATTCCCCATCGAAGACAATCCTGCTAGTGGATGACTTTGTTTGACTTAAACTAAAACCCTAATTCACCATCAATGTTGCTCCTGTTTGTGGGGGACCCAGTGTGCTATAAAATCAAGACCCTTTCCTGAGTTGTTTCAATTGTTTCTGATCCTTCATTTTGAAGTTTTCTTGGCAGAAACTGGAATGGTTTTGCATTTCCTTCTCCAATTCATTTTACAGATGAGGCAACTGAGGCAAACTGGATGGAGTGGCTTTGCCAAGATCACACAGCTAGAATGCATCTGAGGCTGGATTTGAATTCAGGAAGAGGAAACTTCTAGACCCAGCACTCTATCTACTGGGCCACCTAGCTGTCTCAGCACATATCACTATGGTGTAGTAAATACAAAACAGTACATGGTGTCAGACCTGGTTCAGAATGTGCCTTTGTCACTTACTAACTGTATGATTTTGAACAAATCATTGAACCTCTCTCAGCCCTAGTTTTCTCAACTGTAAAATGAGGGGCTTGGGACTCAAAGTCTCTAAATCCCTTCCAGCTCTAAATCTAGGATGCCAAGATCATCAATCCATGATCAACACCAAAGAAACAAGGTTAACAAACTGTATATTAAATAAATTCATGCAGAATATGTATTGTCCTGACTTTGGCACTGGCAAGTCCACCAGCACAGAGTTATGGCCCTGCCAGATCTTAATGCATGGTGGGGAGCAAGAATAAAATGAAAGAAAGAAAGGAGAAAGGATACAATTCCTTTAATGAGGCTACACCATTTCTCAAGGCCAATGCCCCTCTTTTCATGTTGTTTTTTCTTGACTTATGCTAGATCAAGGGTCAAAAGGATGGAAAGGGAAGTCAGTGACAGGAACCTGGACTAGAAAATCAAGGAGAGCATGAAGGCACTGGGAGCGACTGATGAAAGGATGAAAAAGAGGTTGAGAAAGGTGAGGCATGGGAAAAGACAGAGGTGATGCCCGCTTAGAGGACTTTCAGAATTCTAGAATATGAGAAAGTTCAATACATGTGAATGATGGTGAAAGAAAGATCATGACCATCCTTGTGTGTGACCAAGGTGGAGTTCAGGGCAAGATCAAAAGATTTAAGGGCATTATGGAAATGAGGATTGAAAGTCTATGGGGGGAGAGAGAGAGAGAGAGAGAGAGAGAGAGACTGAGACCAAGCTAGGAACTGCATTCTTCAGAGAAGAAAGAAAAATGACCTGGGGATCATTAGATAACTATCACTTTGATTTGTATTTTTAAAAGTACAGAGTACAAAATGAGAGAGACAGAGAAAGAGAAACACACACAGAGGGACAGAGAGCAACACACACACACACATACACAGAGATAGAGAGTGAAAGAGACAGGAAAATTAGATTAGATAGGAGATATATAGATATTAATATATTTTATGTGTCATATGTATTATATGCATAGACACATTTATTCATACATATTACATATGTGTACCACTCCACACCATACTCCACTTTAGTCAGACCACTTCTGCAATCTTATGCTCAGTTGGGGGTACTATATTTTAAGAACTATATTTAGGTACTATATCTGATGATGTCCTTCATTTTCAAAGAAGACCATGGCATCAGGGAGGTGATGCCATAATAAGCATGTGAATTGAGGAGAGGCTGTGTTAAGTCACCAGTCTCACTTTCTTCTCCAGAGCCATCTGGGCAAGTGCCCAGATATGGATCAGGATGACTGGAGATGGTCCTTAATGTGAGGCAGTCAGGGTTAAGTGACTTGCCCAATGTCCCACAGCTAATTCGCATCAAGTATCTGAGACCAGATTTGAATTCTGATCCTCCTGACTCCAGGGCTAGTGCTCTTTCCACTGAACCACCTAGCTTCATCTAGGGAGGCCCAGAGTAGCTGATGAAGAAAGTAAGGTCACTATAAATCACATCATATTCAATAGGATTAATTAAAAAGACTGGGCTATCCTTAGTTTTGAGAAGAGAAGAATCATTGTAGAGACCACTGCCATCTTTAAGTATTTGAAGGAATATATTGTGAAAAAGAAATTAGTGTTTTCCTCTTCTGCTAGAACTACCAAAATGAAACCAATGAGAATGGCAAAATGACTGTGTTAGAAGAGACCTCAGAGGCCATCTACCTGTCTTACTTGAACCTGAAGAGAGGTCCTATTTAATAACATCCTTCGTCAGTGGTCATCTGGTCTTTGTCAGTGAGACAAAATGCAGTTTTGGGCCAGATGCAGCCTGTTCCACCCAGAGCAGATTAAAATATAACTGAGAAATCTGTAACAAAATAAATAAAAATGCATTGTAACATAATGCTAAAATATGGATTTTCTAAGTCTTTGCTGTATCCCCTTGTTTCTATTTGAATTTCTTCTTACCAATCCAAGGAAGACACTCTTATGTGGATAGAGCTAATGCTTAGAAAGTTATTTCAAGCTAAAATGAACTTCTTAATAATTTCTACTCATTCTAATTCAAACCAATGGAGCCAAATGTTCACTGCATTCAAGGAATATACTCTCCCACAATTGGAAGAGTCAAAAAGAATTGGGATAGGCTTCCTTACAAGAGAGTGAGTCCCCCATCATGGCAGGGGATCCACTGAAATCCAAACTTGAAGGACAGGATGTAGAGCTTTGAACAAGGGGTTGGACCCAATGATCTCTAAGGTCCCTTTCATCTATTGAAGTTCTAATTCTCTAAAAAAGTAAGTCAAAGCTACTATTCAAGGCAAAGCTATTTCTAAATATTTAGTTTTTTCACGTTTTCCATGAAGTATTTGCTGCTCCCTTGCCATAACCCTACTAGGCAGTCTCATTAAAAAACCACATACCTAAGACCAGTAGATTGCCTCATCTCTCCCAATAGCTTCAGGTGACTTATTACAACATGATGTCACCCACTAGCTGACCCAATGTTATTCCTTCTAAGCATTAATTAGAGTAGAAGTTTATCAAAATCATGATTAATCACCTTTAAAACACAGAATAGTGATGGAAGCAGGAATGGTATTGGTTGTTAAATGCATCAAAGGAGAGAAAGTGAACTTTGTAAAACTATAGTAGCAAATGGGAAATGAAAAAGGTAACTCATTACTCTCGAAGTGAAGGAGAGAATTTTGAGATTGGGTTCAGACAGCAGACACAGTAGAGGTTAGTTGAAGGGGATTATAAAAGGGAAAGCCCAAGGGATATTGTCTCTAAGCTTTGATAGACACTCTTTTGTTGCTTTTACTCATTATTATCATTTTAAACATTAGAGCGACTTATGTCTGCTAAACACATCCCCTCTCCAACCTGGAGACCAGAGACCTGGTAGAAAAAGCGAGGTAATGTTTCTTTGCAAACCCATGTAATTTACTTTCTACAGTCCAAGGAGCAAGCATACTAGGTATGTGAACAGTTCAGAGAACTGTGGCCCATCAATCAAGGGGGCAGGACAGTCTGCACCCAGGGCAACTGCTGCCAAAGAAACAGAATGGAACCTTTAAGAATGTAACACGGCTATTTTTTTCTATCCTAATTTTGTCCCTGAGCTCACATCTTCAGCAACTGAGATGGTTTTAATTACCAATTTAACGAGCATTAAATAATATGGTTTTTACACAAATAGGGACATTTAACAATGCTCGTGCGTAGCTAATCACAGAGCTATGATCAGCTTCACAGTAGGGGAATGATATGGCAGGGCTCTCCCTCCATAAGTCTGAGTTCTTGTCTGGTTGCCACAATGAAATGGCTTATCATAAGCAAATGATGACTTGAGCCAGCAAGGAGAATTGGAAGAATCGGTCTAAACATGACCTTTGATCCCAGAGGAGAGAAGGGGCTTCTTAGGTTCTTATCTCCCTCCATGGATGGAGGGAGAGATGCCCCATCATCTAAAGTTGCCATTAGCATTAATGGATACAAAGTCTTCTCTCGACCTTCATTTCTGATGAGATAAAGGGATTCATGTCTCCCAAAGTCTTTTCTTTCACCGTAGCCATGTTGAACTGGAGAGTAAGAACAGTAGATTAAAAGTAAAATGAGGTTTTCCGTGGACAAAACATCAGAGATCCAGTCCTGGAAAGTCACTTCACAGGCACAAAAGTCATCACAAGATGGAGTGTAAAAGGATTGTTCTTAAACTGCTGATCATGAGAGTCACTTCAGTCATCTGGAGATGCTTGGCTAAAATCAATCAATCAACATTTATTAGGTACCTATTACATCATAGTGTTTGCTAAGTGATGAGAATACAGTCCCTGTCCTCAAAGAGCTTACAATCAAATAGAATCATCAGCTAGAAGCTGCCTTATTTTTAATGAGATTCAGCCCCTCCTCCCTGCTTCTGGTCAAGGGCTGGGAAACAATCCAGGATCCACTCTGGGTTCCTCTCTGAATTGTGCCATTACCAGGACAGGACATCTGGCATCCCCAAAAGGTCCAACAACTGTCCCTGGAGTCTACATCAGTTTCTAAGGAAGTTCTGGGTGAGTGCTTCCTATTAGGTTGCCTATAAGGTCAATTTGTCCTCACAGTATAACCAATTCCCTCGTTTTACAGAAGAAGCAAATGATGCTCCTAAGACAGAAGACACTTGACCAGGATTTATATGATTATATATCTGCAAATCACAGAGGCCATGAAAATGAAGATTGAGGAAATGAAATAAGAATCCCAAGGTCAAACACAGAGCAAATATTAAAAGTGGAATTGGAACTCAGGTTCTCTGACCCAGAGTTATTTTCTAAACACTAGACCTTTTAATGAGGTCAGCTGATAAATTCAATCCCCAAATGCTTGTGTCTTGAATGGCA
Source organism: Macrotis lagotis (assembly GCF_037893015.1). Classification (NCBI taxonomy): domain Eukaryota; kingdom Metazoa; phylum Chordata; class Mammalia; order Peramelemorphia; family Peramelidae; genus Macrotis; species Macrotis lagotis. The sequence goes on from NC_133659.1 coordinate 19,033,090, forward strand.
AAAAACAAAGGAAGGTTCCTTTGGTCCCTGCTCAGAACAAATATTTAAAGTTTGGTTTGCCTTCCTTCTTATATCTCTAGGGCCCTGGGCTGGGCTGGGAAACCCTGCTGACTCCACCAGAGCATTCTCAGACTCCTCTCAGCTCTGCTCACTAGAGAGTAAACTGTCCTACTTCCTATTCATTCTGAAAGATCATAAGCTTCTGTGGTTTCCCTGCCCTGTATGTCTGTACTTGGTTTTCTGGGTTTGTCTGCATGGGCTGCACCGACATCATCTCTCTCGCAGTCTCATTCAATTCTGATTTTTGTAAGAAAACCGGAATCACAGATGCATCATCCAGCTTCTCCATTCAACTCTGTGGTTCTGAGAAGGTCTACATGTGAACCATCCAAGATGGAAAGCTATGATGAGATAATCACAAGCTTAAGGAGCAGAGAATCTCACTTAGAATCCTCGTTCTTTCAGTGGACCTGTGGAATCTTATTCAAATCACAGAATCTTTAAAACTTCATTTACCCATTTGCAAAATGAAAAAAAAATGTTTTAGATGGACTTTGGCTTCCCTTCTAGCTATAACATTCATAGTATTTGGTCTAATATTGTGAGTTCAAGGGTTCCATGATACTCTAGAGACTATGATCCATTTTAATCGGTGAGGATATAGGCTTACTAGTCCATTTTAGTGATCAGTAGTTGTGCTGTAAAGAACATTTGTAGTTCAGATAAGCTTCAAAGACCTTTAGCCCAGCTCCCACTCTTACATAGGAGTCTGGAGCATTCCCCGCTCAAGGTTCTGGGTTTACTTCTCATGAGATGGATGTGAGTCTGTAATGCTTTTAGCTCAAGTACCACTGGTGTGTTTGACTCTAGGACTCTCAGTCAAGAATGATTTTTGTTAGCCTGTCTTCAATAGTTTTTTAAGAGGGGTATATACCAAGTTGATAAGGTAAAAGCTTTTACCACCACTACCACACTCACACAAAAAGTCTATGACACCCACCCATAGCAACTTATGGAGTTCAGGTAAAAGTGGGTGCAAACTAATTGAACAAATGTGGCAAAAGAATAATATTAAGTCCCATGTTTGTTGAAAATATCCAATACCTAAGGATGGTAAAGAGGTTCCTCTTGGGTATGGTGTAAACTTCCATTCCAGGCTTCTCATGGAATCATGAATCTACATGAAATCTATCCTTGATTCCCAAAACTTCTATCACCTTACCTATGGGTGCTGCTAGGATACCAAAGGTAAGAAAACAAATCCAGATCCTTCAAAGCTGACACAATTCTCCTTTGGCTAAAAGGGGCAGAACATAGTTAAGGAGATCTAAGTCAGAAGTACTGCTGAGACATCTCCTTCCCCCTTCCCTTCCCAAGATGATTGCTCTACAGGGCTTGACTGGAGTGTTCTCTTTTTTGACTTCCCAGTAGCTGGATCTTGAGGGCAGGATGAAATCTTTGAGTCAATCCTGTCTGGCAGGTAGCTAGGTAGTGCAATGGATAGCGTTCCCATGCTGAAGTCAGGACAACTAATCTTCATGAGTTGAAATCTAGCTTTAGACACTAGTTGTATGACCCTGACCAAGTTACTTGACTTTGTTTGCCTCAGTTTTCTCATCTGTAAAAATGAGTTGAGGAAGGAAATGCCAAACCACTCCGGTATCTCTGTCAAGAAAAACTCAAATTGGGTCACATAGAATCAGATATGACTGAAAAACAATTGAACAAATCCTATCTGGCATATTTCACTCTATCCAATGATTCTCAAAGACTCTTCACACAGAATCTAAAGCTTATGCTTGAGAATGATCAACTTAAAGTGGCAGTAGAGGCTACTAGGTTGAGTACTCCAGTTATGTTTTATTGAACCATTTTGTTCTATTTTATTTGAGGCACTTCAGATTCAACTATGGCTTTTGATACAGAAAACTTATGACCACCTATGATAATGAAAATACCATTCTGTTTAAGTAGTTCCCAACTTGACTGATTTGATTGAGAAAGTATATTTTATTATCTCTTCTTCAGAATTTCCACTGGTTTTTTATACTCAAATTTAGATTCCTCTGAGTGGTCTTTTAATTGATTCTGCTGTCCTCATTATGTATGGTGTTTTTAGAGCTGCTTCTTTCATTCTTCATCAGTTTATACCAATCTTCCTGTTTCTTCATATTCTCTCCAGTCACCAGCTCTCACTATATAATCTTGATGTTATTCTCATAACATGCCTTTTTTTCGTTAACTTCCTAACTCAGTGGCCACTCACTTGGTTTCCAGTTCTTTGTGACCACAGAGAGTGGTGCTATTAATATTTTTGTACATATTGGACTTTCGTTTCTGTATTTGACTTCCTTAGGGGAGTATTTGGCAAGTACTGAGATCACTGGGGCAAAGGATATAGACTATTTAGTTACTCTTCTTGTATAATTCCTAACTGAAACCTGGAATGGCTCAATCTTTTCACAGTTCCACCAGCAATGCATTCAAGGACTTGTCTTCTCACAGTTTCTCCAATACTGACTATTATAATTTTTTTTAAATTAGAATTGCTCTTCCAATCAAGGTCTTTTTTATGTTTAACCAAACTTTCTCTTACTGCAATAAATATTCATTTCCTTATGTCCAAGGGGTGAATGTTAAGTGGCTTCCTCTTAAGAACAGTTTTTACTATAAAACAATTACTAAGTTAGCTTGCTTTTCTCCTAGTTAGCCTGTGTCATGTCACAAAAAAGAAGTCATAAGACAAGTTGTGGAACTCAATCTCTTTCTGCCTCAGTTTCTTGAACTGTAAAATTGGCCCAAGATTAATTTTACTCCTTAGTTATTTTGACTATTGTGACCCTAAAATGCTACATAAGTAAGAGTGTTGATATTAAATTAAACCATCCCAAATACCTTATGCCTTTTTTCCCCTTTGTAAAAACCAGTCTTCTATAATTTAATTTTTGTTATAAATGGCAGAGACCGAAAATAAACACAGTTCTGATCATTAGAGCTTTCCAGTCCCTTATATTGTTGTCATTATGTTAGTACATTCCAGTATCTAAAAATAAAATGGATTGCCTTTTGAAGTAGTGAGTTTCCTATCCTGTAAATACTTCATCAGAGAATGGATCATCTCCTGGCTAGGATGTCAGCAGAGTGCACTGGAAAGAATCTGGTCAGGAGATAGGGATTCAGATTCCATTTCTATCATTTATTCTCTGGGTGACTGCGGGGAAACCAGCTGAGTTTGATGAGCTTCAATTGGCTCCTCTGGAAAAAAGGGACAAATGCTCACAAGTCAGTCAGGTAAGATGAAATGGGCACTGGATTTGGAATTATCAAGATCTGAGGTCAAATACTGGTTCTGCTGGTAACCAGGTGTGTGGCTCTGAACAAGTGAGTTATGGAAACCTTACTTTCCCTGTCACTCAAAAGGGATCATCACATTCGCATTACCTGCTACATTTGTATTTGGGATCAAATGCTTTATCACCCTTAAAACAAAATATCCATGTGAATTGTTGTTTCCATACACAATAGAAGACCCAAGGGAAAGCCTTCAGTACATGAGACAGATCTTCTATGAGGAATGGTCAGGAGGACATATACAACAGAAGCATTGGATGAAGAAGTGAAGATGGCTCAACATCTCAACCACTGGCAGGAGTATCCACATTGATTTTGCCAGCAATCCATTGAAATATAGTTAACAGCATTTTATAGGGATGTTATTAGGCAAATGAGCTGTTAACCAAAGAACACTGTATACATTTGCTCTTCTGTTACTATATGTCACTGAGGATATTGATTCTTTGGATCAGGGTGGTTAAACAAGTTGCCTGAAAAGGTCATTTGAAATTCTATTTTAAGAGTCAAGATTCACAAAATCCCACATGCTGCAGCTCAATTTGTAGTGGCAAAGAATTAGAAATTAAAGGGATGTCCATCAACTGGGGAATAACTGAACAAGTCATGGTTGTTATGGAGTACTATTACTATATAAGAAAATATGAATGGTTGGACTTTAGAGAAGCATGGAAAGATTTACATGAACTGATGCTTAGTGAAGGTAGCAGAACCAAGAGAAAACTGTGTGCATTAACAACAACATATGTGAGTTGTAGCTCCTTCCAGTAGTTCAGAGATCTAGGACAACCTGGGAAGACCTATTAGAGCCAATACCATCCTATTCAGAGGAACCGAAAAACAAACAAACAAACAACCCCCCCCTCCAGAATCTGAATGGATATCATGTTCACTTTTTAAAAAAACCAACTTCTCTTGTGTTTTTTCTTTCCAAACCAGGGTTTCCTTTCTTGTCCTTAAGTCCTAAATCCTCATAAACAAAATGACTAATATGTAAACATGTGAAACACAAATGTCTATGTGCAACTTTTCTGAGGCTGTTCACTGCTGTGGGGAGGGGGATGGGAAGGGAGGGTGATAGAAAAATGTGTAACATAACTATGTAAGTGGATGAATGTTGAAAAACTTTCATAACATGTAATTGAAAAAGTAAAAAAACAAAGAGTGGGAAATCCACCCACATGTTCTCTGATCACAGAAAAACCCAATCAGTGCCATTAGATCAACCAAACAAAGGTGTAATTTGAAAGAAATACATTAATTGTTGAAGACAGAAGATACAGCATTGGAAACGGTGAAGAAATCAGAGACACCTCTGGGCCAACATATAACCTGTCAAACCATTTTGAAATTGTGCATTATAGCAGCAGCTCACAAAACTGGTAGACTTGAGACAGAATTGTCCCAGAAGAATTTTTCTTCTTATTCCTCAATGATCAAATGATAACTTTGTGTACTTCAAAAGTCACAAGGTCTGGAGTTTCTTTCAGAGCTGGGAGTAGTGACTCTGGGAGAGCAGTGGTTGATAGTGTCCCAGGCATCAGCAGCTCAGAGACACACCACCTTCAGGACTCCCCAAGGTCACCAACCCTTAGATCACATCATGAACTACACTTCAGGACAACTTCCTGAGGACTCCAGGAAATGAGAAGATTTCAAATAATCAGCAGCTTGGAGTTTACCCTTCAGTCCCATTTTCTCTCTAAGTTTGAGATCACTCTTCCCAGATACCTTACGATGGAAAGGGTAGAAGGTAACCCCTAACTAGGGAGCATGTTTCTATATCAATCATTTTTGCTATATTGTCTAGTAATATATTTTTAAAAAATCAATTAACTAGTTGATTAAGTAGTATTAGATGATAACTAGTGAGAAGTATGCTGATGGAGGCTTCCTCTTCTTGCCCAATACAATCTCCTTCCTGAAAGTTACATATATAATTAAATAAACAGGGCAATACCCATCTGGACCTACAAGTGATTATTTTAATAACATTCTCTATATAGGATTACCTGTGTAGCTATTTTCTGGTTCATCTATCCTGAAGGGTTAAGAGCAAGGTCAAAGACTTCCAGGAATCAGAGTACCCCAGTCAATTTAAGGAGAAACGAGATTCAACAGGTAGTGGAGGTTGGGGTATTGCCCTGGACCTGAAACTCCACATCTTCAACAAATTTGCTCATAGAACGTAGATTTCCATTCGATCCACAGCTGCCCTCATGGAGGTCCCAATCCAATTGGGCCACAAGACACCAGCACAGATATTGATGATCCCCAAGACAAAATGATAAGGGCATTAGAGAGAACTAGAGTCTTACATTCCAGGGACCTTAAGCGTCATCTTTATTGACTGAATGTAACCTTTAATGAACCTATTAGCATTGCTACTGAGAGGTGATGATAGAAATGAAACATAAAAAAATGCTTAGTGAGCTATATGTGGCAGGAAGGTCACTGTAACTTGGGGTCAGGAAGACCTGGATTGAAATCACATCTCAGGCATTAGCTAAGTGACCACTGACAACTCACTTAAGCTTTCTTTGCCTCAATGTCCATCTCTGTAAGAATGAAAGGACTGAACTCACTTGTCTCTAAAGACTCTTTCATCTCTCTAAATCTATGGTCCCCTAGATCAAACTAGGGAATATGGACCTCAATAGCAGCTGAAAAAATATTAAGGATGTGTTTAGAGCCAGAGGGGATACTGAGCTCAGTCTCCTCATTTTCAAGTTTTGGAAACTGAGGCACAGAGGGATTGTGCCCAAGATTACAAGGTGGAAAGGCCAACATCTGAACCCAACTCCATCTCCACAAGGAAATCATTAGGGTTTAGCTTACAACCCTGACTCCACCATGCTAAACATCCAGTGGGAAAGTGAAAAAAAAAATAATAAAATTAAAAATGGCCTATTAGTTATTTTTCTTTGTTGGTATCAAATGACCAGGTCCCTGGATACAATTGACCATGATTGAATAGACCAGATGTTTTGTATAGATGTTGTCCGTGTGTCCCTGCCTATTGACGCAAATGCTAGCAGGGAAAGACTCCAAGGATTTATTAAAGGCCAGAGAGATTAGATTACATTTCGGCTTCCCCCTGATCTATGAGGTCTGACACTCTGGCATAAAAGGAAGTCAAATTGCTCTGGCAGGATTCACCCTCCCCAGGGATCTGCTGGCAAGAACCCATTTAAATGTCACCTCTCTCATGGCATTCTCTCCCTCCCCCTAACCAGGTCCCTCTGGTAAGTAAATGACTACCTTCCAGAGGATCTCATTGGTATTTTGGTTCACAATCTCTCAGGCACAAGACACTTAACTAGATAAGAACAAGTCTTTGTTGAAAGATCACCAGACTACACAGAGGTGAGGATAGAATGTCTTCTTCAATCCCAAAGCCAGTGATGCACACACAAGCATCTCTACAGATTTATGGTGGTCATACTCTCTGGTTTAATCCAATTTAACAGACATGAATGTGAGTTGTGGCTGTTGTTGAATCATTCAAGTTATGTCCTATTCTTTCTGACCTCATTTTGGGTTTTCTTAGCAGAGATACTGGAGTGGTTTGCTATATTCTACTCCTGTTTATTTTGCAGATGAAGAAATTGAGGCAAATAAGTTAAGTGACTTGTCCAGGGTCACACAGCCAGGAAATCTCTGAGGTTGAATTTGAACTCAGGTCTTTCTGACTTTGGGCAACCTGGTGACTCAGTGGATAGAGTGTCAGGTCTGGAGTCAGGAATACCTAAATTCAAACTTGGCCTCTTATACTTACTAGCTATGTGTTCTTGGGCAAGTCATTTCACCCTGTTTGCTTCAGTTTTCTCTTCTGTGAAATGAACTGGAGAAGGAAATGGAAAACCACTCCACAGTATCTCTGCTCCGTCACAAAAAGTCGAAAAACAAATGGGTTCATGCCAAGTCAGATGGGACTGAAAACTATTCAAACATAACAATAATAACCCAACTTGGGAAAGCATTTGTCAGTGTTTTCTGTGCTCCAGATTCTGTACTAGATTCTAGATAACAGCTTATATTCTAACAATCAATGGATCAATCATTAATTAAATATCTATTACGTGCTCCACAAAATGAGTTGAAGTTGCAAAAGTAAATGGGAAGCAAGTCCTTCCTCCCAGGGAGTTTATATTCTATTGGGATGGGAGGTGAGGTTGGGGTGGCAGGGGTATATACACAAAACTTTATACAGACTAGAAACAAGATATTTTTAGGGGGGGAGGAACTAATTTCCAATAGGAGGGGGCTAATATTTGTTGAATTAAATTGTCTTTGTATCCATCCATCTATCCATCCATCCTTGCATCTATTCACACATCTATTTCTCTCTCTATCCATCTGTCTGTCTATCTATCTACTATTTATTCTTCTGTCTATCCATCTATCCATCCATCCATTTATGATCTATCTACTCATTAACTTTTTCCCTTAAAATTAATCCCACCCCCAATTTCAGCACACACATGACTCCTTGCTTCTGTTCTGAAACTTATTCACTGTATGCTTCCAAATATATCCCTCTCCTCTAGGCCCTCAGTTTTCTCATTTACAAAATGAAAGCATTGGATGAGTTGGATGAGCTCTTCTCCAAGGTCCCTCCTGTTCTCCCAGTCTAGAGAAATCTCTGCCATTTCAGATTTTCCTCTTCTCTCTCTCCATCAGGGGGTGACATATACCTTTTTCCTTCTCTCCTGTGAAGTATAATTGAAGGATGCTTTCCTGTTACAAGTTAGACCTCCACAGAACTGCACTTCCATGTCTGGTTTCACTTTCCTAATCTAATCCCTACATCACTAGGTATGTATTTTTTTTAAATCAACCTTAGTGACTTGGATTGACTCCTACCTTGGGGGCCCTTCTCGTTGCCATTGACTTCCCCTTGCCATTGGCTTCTCTGGCATCTTCCTCCCTCCCTTTTCTGACTATTCTGGGACTGGCCCAAGAACACTTCTTAGAAGTCAGCCCCCTTTTAGCCAAAGGACACCTAACTAGCTCTCCCTGGATCCTTCATCAATGAGACTTTCCCCTACTCCCTCCTCTGGGGTCTTTACTACTAAACTAGTTGAAATCAAGAGAAAGAGCAAAAAAAAAACTCAGTTGAATTTTCAGTACTTCAGAATGGAATAGAGGGGAAAAGAAGGGGAAAAAAGCTACACATGAACATTTTCATTAGAAATGTGTAAATAAAAGGAGATGTGGAAGGGAATTCCCCTGGCCAAAGCCAGAGAAAGAGGGAAGTTATGATAAGAAAAAAGAACATCTGGTTAAAAATAACAGCTCCCTCCTCCTCCCCTGGCTCCTCTGAAATGGTCTGCGCCAGAAATTAACCCTTTTTTGTCCATTCACACCATGTAAAATGCACAGAATCTCCATGGTCCAAGAAAACTGTAGCCTGGGTCTGTCACACATCCAGGATGAGGCTGTGAGCCGCTGATGCGTGGCAAAGAGGCTGATGAGAAAAGTAATGAAAAAGTGACAAGGGTCATTCATACACTCCCTAACCATAGTGGTTATCTAAGATATTGTTAATAAATATTTGCCATATTGAATTTTATATGCATGTGATATATTATATAACTATGTATTATCTATAATTTGTATGTAAGACCCTCTATGTTTTATTTCAAGACCCCCTCCCCCCCAACAATCAGACAAAAGAGCCTGTGAGTGGTCGGCCTTTGGTTTATAGAAGGCCAAGTCATGGTGTGACAGTAGAACTGAAAGGAGAAGAGGAGGGGAAAGCATCAGGCCCCAAGAGAGGACCACAGCAGTATAGTTTGTATTCTGTCATTGTTATACTTGGAGAGCTTGAGGAGTGCAAGTCTGGTGAGAGGTAGAAACACTGGGGCCTTCCCTTTCCTTGACTTTTAACCTTTTGTTTTTAGCTTCTTTTGGCCTCTCCTTCCTTCCTGGTCAGAAGGAGGACAGGGGAAAATGGGGGGCTCATCCAACTGGTAGAGTTGGGTCTTGTTTGGGCCCCATTTTGTCTGCTTATTCTGGGTTCCAAGCATGTTCAGGACCGGGGGCTCAGAATTCACCCTGCCCAGTGCCACCTCCTGAGTTAGACAAAGTAGACTGGCATGGGTCCACATTCTGTTCTTTGGCTCTTTGGGGAGCCTGCTGCCTGCAGATGGCTCCGGGAAGCTGAGGAAGCCTGCTAAGGGCATCACTCAGAAGTCTGGGCCTCCAACAACGTGGCAGGTTCCAGGGGGCGGCTCCTGTGTAGACAAAGAGCCAACATACACTTCAAGCCACTGGCGGGCCAGCTCCCACTGAGATTACCAAGATCGGCCTGGGAGAACACTGTGAGCCAGCCGACTTGGCAGGCCCCACCCCTGGGGTGTACTTCCCTTACAGGGCACGTCCCAGACATGCTGGGCTTGGGGAGAGAAGACGAGGAGGAGGAGGAGGAGGAGGAGGAGGAGGAGAAAGAGGAAGAGGAAAAGGAGGAGGAGGAGGGGAGAGGACCCATCAAGTAGTGTCAGTGTGAGTGTGAGTGGGGTTGGAAACATGATCAAGGTCTGCCATGAGGACTCCCAAGGGACAATGGAGTTCTGTCTTCTCCTTCATTCTTCAGACTCCCCCCCCCCCCCCGGGCAAAGTAAAGTATAATGAGTCCAAGACAGGTCTAATGATTGAAAAAAACATCAAAATCCTGGAAAATCTAAACCCTTGCATAGTGAGAGCTTAAGTCTGGAGCCATATATATTTACATATATGTAAATATATGAGTGTAAATATATCCATATATATGTATGTATGCGTGTTATTCCCTATGACCCACAGAAGGAAGTAGGTTTTATTATTATTCCCATTTTACTATTAGGAAACCAAGGCTGAAACAGGGAAATGACTTTCCCAGGGTCTGAGGATGGATTTGAACTTAGAAGATGAGTCTTACTGATTCTAGATCTGGTTCTCTGCATTCTGGTGCCATGCATATAGTGCTATCCATTATAGCTTCCCCAGCAAATAAGATATGGATAGACAGGATAAATTGGGGGTCATTTTTAATTTGCACTAAAATTAAGGACAATTATGAAAGAATATTTCAGCTTAGACTTAAAGGAGGCTGAGATGAAGAGGGAGATGATTTCAAGCAGGGGGACCAGCCAGGAAAATATTCAACCTGAGAGATGGAGAGACTAGGGGAGGACAGACTGGATTGGAAAGAGTCTTGAAGCAGGAAAATCAACCTAGAGGCCATTGTCATAGTCTAGGCTTGAAGTTCTCAGGGTATTACTCTAGTGGTGACTGGTATAGAGATAGTCCTTAAAGAATGGCGGCGGGGGGGATTGCTTTATTCATTAGATAGATGAGGAAATGGAAGGGCAGAGTGGAGGGGACAATTTCTTGAAAGATTTCAAGCAGGTGCCCATCAAACACCTCCTCTGTAATTTAAATAACCTTAAATAACTTAAATAACCCCTTGAAGGGACAAATGCTGAGAAGTAAAAGTTACTCAAAATCCTTATTGCCTGTGAAAGATGAAAACCCAAGAACCCAGGCAATAGCAATCACTGATACTTATCCATTATTTAATATTCTGTTCCTGTCACATATAATATATACATATATATATATATATACATATATATATATGTACCTACATGTTTGTATGAATGCATAGATAAATATTTATGTGTATTTGTGCATATAGGTCTATGGGTCTAAAAAGTCCTTTGAACATATTGTATTTGTTTACCTCAAGTAAACCCAAGAAGTAGCTAATAATTAATAATAGCAAATATTTTACTATTTAGTTTCAAGGTGAACAAGTGTTTTCTTTGCAATAGACTTGGGAAGTGGTTGGGAAATAGAAAGGTGCTGACATTAGCCTCTCCCTTCCCCATTTTGTAGATGATAAAACTGAGACTTGAAAAGGGATTAAAAGTGGCTTCAAATCAAAACAGAGATGAGATTTGAACTCAGTGCTGCTGACATCCAAACTAGGGCTCTTGCCATCTCATGACATATTTGCTTCCATTTGTAAGAGAACTTTGGCATCCTGAGATTTGCAGTAAAACCTACCCGAGCCAGAGACCCTGTAAGAGATAAGATGTGCTTAATCTTGAGTTCACGTGAACTGGGACATGCCATTCCCCAAACATTTCAGTGAATTAAGACCTGACTCTATAGCAGAGTCACGTAAAGCTGTTGAGCAAGGCAGCCTCTCCTCCAGCCTTGGCCCCTGGCCAGGAACAAGATTTGTTTTTGCTTGCGGCAGAACCAGTGGTTCAAAAGAACACCTAAGAGCCAGGCTGAATCACCTGCCTCAGCTCATGCCAAAGGCTGGTTGGAGGCTCTGGTCTCCCTGTCTCTGGTCTTTTCCTCCTCTGTGATCCATCCTTCACACAGAGAAGGTGCTGAAAGAACCATCTTTGCTCCAGGATGCTCCTCCCTTCCCCTTCTAGACTCTAGATTGGATGGTCTTTCTCCTTTATCCATCATGTAACAATCAAAGGTTTTAGCTTGGCATTCAAGGCCCTTCAAAAATCTATCTTTCCATACTGATTTCTCATGATTCATCTTTACCTTTTCTTTGCATTCTCTAGTCAGTGAGTGAGTCAACACTGTCCCAGATGTGCTATGTTATCAGTTGAGAATCCCTGCCTTCAAGGAACTTACAGTCTAATGGGGAAAGACAATTCACACAAGTCCAGAAGAGCATGAGGAGAAAGAAGTAAAGGGAGTCCAACTGGGTCATTATCAGATCTCCTTCTTCCCTCTTGGGTTTGGACACCCAGTCCTTACATGTCTGAAATGGATCCCCATCCTTTCCCCTTATTCCTCCCTTGAATTCAATTACTTTCCACCGACTTTTGTAGAATCTGCCCTTAATGAGAGAGGTCTCTTGGGATTCTTTGCCTGGCCTCATCATCATTATATTCTAAGGAGTGCTATAACAATTTATGAATACCATGAGTCTCCACAGGTGACAAACAAGTTTAAATGACTTTCCCAGAGTCACACAGCTGACCTGAACCAGATTTGAACTCAGGTCTTTCTGTCTCCACACCCAAAGCTCTATCCACTGTACTTCCTGCTGATTGTGACTTTCATTTTTAATGAGAAATATGGAAGCCTAGATTAAAGGATATTGTCTGACAAAGTGCCCTTTCCATGGCTCTTTCCAGACTAATTAAACATGGGACATTAGACCTTGGGACCAATTTTCTCATTGCCAGACTGAGAAAATAATTTCCCTACGAAAGAGAAAAGTCGGTGTGCCAGGTATTTTGTATTTTAAAATGATCTTAGAAAAGAACAGGCATTTCCCTCCTTTTTCTTCACTTTTTAAAAATGAATTTAGGGCCTGGGAAAGTTGTGGGATAAGTTCCCTCCCAGGCAAAAGTTCTTGATTTCTTTCCAAGAGCAGGTGGGAGGATTTGAGTAGCAGCTGTGAAGGTGGCCCTGAGTCTTCCACACCGACCCCCCCCCCCCAATAACCCATCCATTGGCAATCCCTTAATCCCTTCATTTCTGGTTTGTATATATGGGCAAGAGGCCTTCCTTCCCACCAGGGCCCAGACCCTTTGTTATGTCTGGCCATTAAAAGATATGTTAGGATGCTGATCTCCAGGGAGTGGACTGAGAATCTTCACTCCCTGCCTCCAGGCCTTACAACAAGGAAATGCTGCAAAGTATCACTGGCAATTTCATTAGAGAATGGGTGTTCTGGGGCATGACTATAGGGCAGTCTGGAAGAGAAACTCTCCCTGAGCTCCTTCCCATTGAGAGAGGAAAGAACTTCGATCCTTGACAACAGTCACTGCCACCTCTTCTTCCTACTGAAAAGACTGGATACTCACAGCTCTACCAATGAGGATGACCAGGAATATGTATGAATTCTGTATTCAAAAAACAGATAAAGGATGAATTCATCAGTTTGGTGATTACCTATGCCAAGGTAGATTGCAATCTAGCTCTGACTTAGTAAGATCATAGATAAGAGTGCTGAAAGGAGACATAAGAGTTCATTTAGTTCCACCCCCTTATTTTATGCATGAGGAGATTGAGTCATAGGGAGGCTAAATGAGTTATTCAGGGTGACAGGGCTAGACAGTATCCAAGGTGGAGTTTGAACTCGGGTGTTATTGATTCTAAGTCTAGTGTGCTACTATTTACTAAATTATTTTCATTTCTGACTGGAGAAACAGTCCCAGATAATGTAAGACACACGACTGAAGTCCTATTGATAGGAAGTGGTAGAAGTGGTCCAGGCTGATCACAATCACTATGCCTTCACTTCCCATTTCTGCTCCCAAATTTCTGCACTTCAAAACTAAGTCTGCATTCGCTATTCTACCTTTGAGCTCCCTTTTGATTATTGTCTTTCTCCACTAGAATGTGATGTTCCACAGTGACTGTCATTTTGCTTATGTTTGAATACCATTAATTATTAATCACTAAACATTTATTAAGCACATACTGTGTTGCTCTTGTTTGTCCTTTGTTGTCAAAGAAGGCCATGATATCAGGGAGGTGACCCTATGACAAGAACACAGATTGGACTTGAATGAGGTGGGGCTACACTAAGTCATCAGCCTCTCTTTCTCCTCAAGAAACCACCTGGATTCAGTAGCCAGATACGAATCAGGATGGGCAATTTGGTGGTGCAGTAGATAGACCACCGGTCCCAGAATCAGGAGGATGGGCATTTGAATCTGGCCTCCTGGCCTCACATTTGCTACTTACTAGCTGTGTGACCTTGGGTAAGTCACTTAAACCTGATTGCCTTGTACTCAGGACCATCTCCAGTTGTCCTGATTCGTATCTGGCCATTGGACCAGATGGCTCTGGAGGATTAAGTGAGGCTGGTGACTTAGCATAGCATGCCCTCACTCAAATCCAATTCACATGCTTGTCATGGCATCACTTCCCTGATGTCATGGTCTTCTCTGAGAATGAAGGACAGACATCATCACATCATCATCATCATTATCATTATGAATCAGAATGATCAGAGATAGCCCTGGTAGCAGTGGGAGACCTTGGCCTTTATAAGTTAAGGATCAGACACCATGTTAAATCCTGAAGATAAAGACAAAGTCAAAGGACAGTCCATGGTCTCAAGGAATGCAGTCTAAAAGGGGAGATAACATGCAAAGTACCTTTCATGTAGTTCTTAAGAAATGTTTTCTTCCTTCCCTCTTCCACCACCTCCTCCTCCTCTTGCTCTTCTTCTTCTTCTACCTCCTCCTCCCATCTTTTCTTCCTTTCATCTTCCTCTCTTTCTCTTCCTCCTCTTCTTCCTCCTCCTCTTCCTCCTTCTCTTTCATCATCTTCTTCTTCATCGTCATCTCTTCTTCTTCCTCTTCCTCTTATTTCTTCTTTTTTCCTCCTCCTCTCCTTTCTTTATTTCTCATCTTCCTTCCAACTTCTTCCCATTTTCCTCTTCCTTTTTCTCTTTCTTTTCTTCTCCCTTTCTTCACTTTCCTTTCCTCCTCTTCTTTCTTTTCCTTCCTCCTCCTCTTCCCTTCTTCCCTCCCTCCCTCCCTTCCTCCTTCCATCCCTTCCTCCCTCCCTCCCACTCTCCCTCCCTCCCTTCCTCCCTCCCTCCCTTCCTTCCTTGTCACTCTTCTGCATTTTGTCCAACACATCAGAATGGATTCTATTCTGAGACCCTCAATAACTGCGTCAGCTTCCCAGGCCTCACAAATTCTCCTGCACCATGTGAACCAACACTGGATGAAGCATTTCCATGAATGACAGTTCCATCTGTTGGATTCAGAAAGTGGGTGCTGAGGATGGAGCAAAGGCCAATTCCTCCAGAGCCCTGGGTGCCTCCAGGAGTTGGCTCACCTCTGACATGTGTCATCTATGGATCTAAGTGGCTTTGTTTTCAATAAGATAAACACACAGCTCTGCTTGCAGGGGGAGGCAAACCATTTCTCTTGTTAATTAAATCATCTTCCTGGATGATAAATGCATGGCTTACATTTGTATCTTCTAAAATATCAAAGGCTTCATTAGTAAGTCTTATGTTTTCAACTTCAGGCTATTTTTCCAGATTCTTGGAAATCATACAAAGCTAGGCCAGGGAGATCCTCCATACTTACTGAGGCTTTGGGGGTAATTTAAAAAGAAACATCCTTGGGCCAGCATTGGCTTACTCCTGGGAGCCTTGGCTATAGCAATCTACCAAATGGGAACTATCAGAAAAAAGAGGAGAAGGGACGGATGAGAAAAATGAGGAAGAAAAGGGATAGACAGAAAGTCCTACAAACCACCCTGTGGGGACCGCCTCAGAAAAATCCATGCCCCACTTTCACCCCTGGTCTATGTTTCCTGAATTTCTCCTGACAGTTGGCAGCTCTGTTTGCCAAAACCACAACAAAGAGGGGCCTTGAGTTTCCCCAGAAAGCATTTTTCTCTGGCCTGCCCGTCTCTGATCGTCTCACAAAGGTGTTATTGTGGCTGGCTTGCTGGGGCCCTGAGCACCTGAGGGAGATCAAAGACCCGTTTTGATACCAGTCTGACCACACAGTCTCTCACTGGCTGCATTAAATGAAAGCTGATGATTAATCTCCTTTGCCCTGAAGGCCCCTCTGTACAAAGGGGGAAACAGATTTCTAGAAAAACATGACCATCATAAAGTTGCATTTTATGGTCCTAATTAAAAAAAAAACACAACAAGGTAGAGTTCATTGTGGGCAATGGCGGTTACTTTGGTATCACGTAAAAGGCCCCACTATTTTCTCAAATGCACAGATAAAGAGATCCCAAGGAAGAAGAGGGCCCCAATTCCCAAGTTGCCTGGGCCAAGATGGCACCATATGAACACTGAGCAAAGTCATGAGGTCTTTAGTAAAGACTTGGTCATCGGGAATACACTCCTTCGTTTCTGAGAGCCCTCCTGATTTGGGAATCTGGCATTTTATCTGAACTATTTTCAGTGAATTAAGGGATTTGAGATTCAGGTCCATTGCCTGTCTAGTTTCTTGAAAACCACATCTCAAGGGTCTTTCTACATGAGACTTTTTCCTCCCTCCCCCTAGCCACTATTAGTTAGAATCTCTCTTGAAGTGAATTTGGAAGTTCTTTGCCCTTATTTACTTGGGTAATTTAGCTAGATAAGGAAACTGAGGCACACAGGTTTAAGTGACTTCCCAGGATCACTCAGCTAGGTAGTGTCTGAGAGTAGATTTGAAAGTGGGAATAAGTCTGATTCCAAGTCCCTTGTTTTATCTACTACACCATCTAGCTGCTAGTTTGAGGCATTTAGGTGGCATAGTGGATACAGTGCTGGCCTTAAAGTCAGGAGGATCTGAGTTCAAATATGATCTCTGACACTTTCCACTTACTAGATGAGTGACCTTGAGGAAGTCACTTAACACTGCCTTGAATTCAGGGCCATCTCCAATCATCCTGATCCAGATCTGGCTCAAGAAGAGAAAGTGAGTCTGGTGACTTAGCCCAGCACCCCTCACTCAAATCCAATTCATGTGCTTGTAGTGGTATCACCTCCCTGATTTCATGGTCTTGTAAGAGAATGAAGGACAAACATCATCATCATCATCATCATCATAGCTAATACTAATGTTATTTGCAAAGCACTTTACATCCTACTCATTTAAGAGTGAAAAGGGGAAGAGGGGAATGACCAGTGATCCTCTCTAAGATCCTCCATCACCACAACTGATTGGGTCAGTTGATGCTTCTGTTCTGGCTCATTGGTCAGAGGACTCACTACAATAAATTTTGTGTTCTGCCACTGCCCCCACCCCCAAAATAGAATATAAGCTTCCTGAGGGGAGAGGCTGTTTGGTTTTATCACTGATTCTCAGGTCCTGGCTCAGGGTTTGGCAGGTATGTGAGCAATCACTAAATACCTGTTATTTTATATTTTGTTTTGATTTTTGTTTTTGCAAGGCAATGGGGTTAAGTAATTTGCCCAAGGTCACACAGCTAGGTAATTATTAAGTGTCTGAGGTCAGAGTTGAACTCAGGTACTCCTGACTCCAGGGCTGGTGCTCTATCCACTGTGCTACCTAGCTGCCCCAATATCTGTTATTTTAAATGTTATTACAATCTAAGAAGTATCCCCAAAGGCCATGAAGTCCACTCTCCCCCTCTTTTGCAGAACAGTAAAGCCCAAAGAAATGAAATATTTTGCCCAAGGTCACATGGGCAGTAAACATCACAAGTAGGTTTGGGATTTGCACTGTCTAATTTCCAGTGTCTCTTGCTACACAGCAATGAAACAGTGAATCATTGGGGTCTTAAAAGTATAACCTGGTAAAATGCTCACACAAAGAGAAACTCTAAAAAAGAAAGCCAACATTGGGGCTTAGGAGAAGAACCCTTCATGTGGCCGGCCACTTGGCTTCTCAAGAATTATATTAATAATAACAACAAAGACAATAAATATTTACATAACATTTACTATATATATCACACATTGTGCTAAACATTTTATAATTATTATCTCAGTCGATCCCCACAACAATCAAGTGAGATAGGTACTGTTATGCCCATTTTATAGCTGAGGAAACTGAGGCAAACGGCATTGTGTCTTATCCAGGGTCACACACCTTGTAAGTATCTGAAACTAGATCTGAAGTCAGGGCTTCCTGACCAAAGACTTAGGGTTCTACCCACTGATTAAAACAAAATTTTGATAAGGGAAATTAAAAACTTCCAAATTTTCTTCTTATCAATCAATACTCCAATATGTTTGGAGTTTTTTAAAGAAGAAAGAGATAAGAGCCTAGCTCTAGAATTGGAAGGAATCTCAGAGGATGCCTAGACCAACCCATTCATGATGAAGAAACTGAGGTATTGGAAATTGTGACTTTACCAAGATGGCACAAGTGGTAAGCCCTAGCAATGAGGTTTACCAACAGGTCCACTGGGATACTTTTGTTTTAATGGGGTACCCTCCAATGCAGCTCCAGCCAGAACAATACATATCAGAAAGAGTTAAAAAATAGAATAGGCTTTTTGTAGTTAAGAGGAATGGGTCTTCTCAATTTCAAACTGTCCTTTAAAAGGGGAAAGCATTCTGAGACCCTCTGGAATGAACTTGAACCAGAAATAGAATACAGTAAGGAGGAGGCTTAAAATTTGATTTTTCAGTAAATAACTTTAGTAGGACTTTGGGAGAAAGAAGAGCAGAATGGGAAGGAAGAGACAGAAAAAGGCAGGGATTCAAAGATATATACAGGAAGAGATGATGAAAGAGGTGAGATTCCAGCAAGAGGGAGGGTAATTATCAGGCACCTCATTTGATTGGAAGTGATAGACATGAGATCAGGAAGAAACAGGTAAGAATCTATCATGTTCAATCTCTAACCTAGGAATAGCTGGATAGTTTAGTGGATGGAGCACCAGGCTTGGAGTCAGATACTAGTTTTGTGACCTTCTGTTGGTCTGGAGAAGGAAATGGGGAACCATTCCAATAACTTTGACAAGAAAACCTCAAAGAGGGTCACAAAGAGTTAAAAATGACTGAAAAATAACAAAAGGTAAAGCAGTGACCCACAAATGATTAGTCCCTTTTGTCTTTAGTACCAATAGACCAGAAATGTAGCACTCTTTCTGTTTGTCTATGCCTCTCTTTGTCCTTTCTTTCTCTTTCCTTTCTTTCTCCTTTCCTTTCTTTTTTCTTCTTTTCCTCTTTTATCTTCCTTCCTTCCTTCCTTCCTTCCTTCCTTCCTTCCTTCCTTCCTTCCTTCCTTCCTTCCTTCCCTCCCTCCCTTCCTTTCTTTGTTTCTTTCTAGAGTCAAAGGTTAAATTACCCTTTTTTCTCAGTTTTCTACTAACCTCTTCCAACTGCCTCTTTTATCATCTCTTCCTGTATATATATTCACTGGAAATCAAATTTTAATCTCTGCAAAAATGTTTGTGCATCTATGTATCCAAAAATACTGTTAATAACCACATTCTCAATTTACTGGAGTCATTTTTGATATATTTGCATTTTTTTGCACTGAGCTAGAGATTTTCCTTAAAATGAATATACTTTCCAGTTCTCATGAAATCCCACTCAACTCACTTTTCTTTGTTAACAGATTGGTAAAATATGTCTGTTTTACTCAATGATATTCAGTCTAACACAACACTGTCATCTATAGCTAAAAGGTTCCGAGTATTGCTTCAGATTGGGAAGGAAATTCCCCCAGAGAAGGATTCCTAATAGACTATTGAAGAACAGTGTCTATTGCTATAGTCACATTCCACTGAGCCAGGATACAATCAGAAAGATGTGGACAAGGCAATGTGAGGGACACTGACTGGCTTTATTGCCATCTGTGAGGAAAGAATGGCCCAGTCCTTTATTGCCTGAAAGGTATAAACAAGTGTCAAAGACAAAAAAGGAGCAAGTAGAGGAATGGCTTTGTTTCTCACTTGCCACCATTCCAGATACCTAGAAGACATATGGTCAATATAAATACAACAGAGGCTTTTCTATCACCTTCATCAATGAGTTGCTCAATTAATCAATCAATAGAACTTGTGGCTCACTGGAAAGGCTGAAGGATTTGGAGTCAGAAGATGTAGGTTAAAATTCCAGTTATTAGTGTCCCCTCCAATGGCTATGTTCCTTCTTTGTCTATAGTCTACATTTACTGGGTACATATTGGGAATTGGGAGAGGAAACACACACACACACACACACACACACACATACACACACACACACACACACACATACGGCACATATATACATATTCTTCTTCAATTCCAATACAATGTAAACTCCTTGAGGGAAAGAATTATCCCCTCCCCTTCTTCACTGCATCTAGTAAAGTGCCTGAGACAAAGCACTCACTGAGTATTCCCACACCCTATAGGCTTGCTCTGCTGATTGATTAGGTCCTAGCTGGGATCGACATTTCATGAGGAACCCCAGTCAATGCTCACCTCTCTACTCCTCCTTTTCTAGACTGTTCCACCTCCTCAATCAGCCTTGCCTCCTCCAGGCAAGTAAGTATGCTTACATTTCTACTCATCCCATCTGGCAAGCCTGAATTCCTATATTTTCTTACCATCAATCATGCTAAATTTTTGAGTAGTTGAACAATCCAAGTAGGTGGATGGAGATTCGATCATCTTCACCTCTGCTAGCATCTAGCAAAGCTATATGTGTGTATGCATATATATGGATGTATATATCTATATTTATATCTATCTATATCATCTCTATCTCTGTCTCTATAGAGTACTTTAGGGTTTACAAAAATATATTACAAAGGCTCTCTCTTTTATCCTCACAATGACTTTGAAAGCTAAGTACTCTTGTTATATTTGCTACAGATGAGGCACCTGAGCATATCAGGCTTAGATGACTTCCTCAGAGTTACACAGCTAGTAAATTTCTGAGACTAGATATGAACTCAAGTCTTCTGGAGTCTAGACAGAGTGCTCTATCCAGAGGATTAAATATATGTCAAATGATTCTGGGAAAATTCCTTTAAAGTTGGCTTCTTGCCATGGAAGATAGGGAATTGCACTGAAATATTTGAAAACTCTGAAAGAGCTGGGAATGATTACTCAAGTTTACTTAGGGATTGCACTATTCATATTTTTTCCTCTCAGCAGCCATATTAGGTAAGAAATAAAAATATTATTATCACCTCTTCTACAACAGGGAAACTTGGGCTTATACAAATGTAGAACCAGAAGGTTCTAGCCATATAGATAGCTATCTAGTCCAACGTCCTCCCTAAAGTTATCAGGGTTCCATATTTTTGCAGAGGGCAGACAGATCTATTTATCAGTGAGATTCAAATCCATATTCTCTGACTTCAAGAGTTACTGGTCCTTCATTGTACCAAAATATCTCCCCATGGACATATCATTCCTTGCTCAGGGTTATGAAATTAGTAAGTGCCATAGCAGAGACTTAAGGTAGAGTGAGTGAAATTTTATTATTGAAGCTGAAGAATCATAGTATTCAGTGATGGAAGGGATGTCAGAGACTAATTCATAGTCAAAAAAGGAAAAAAAAACCCTTCTCAATAGGAAACCTAACAAGTAGTCACTTAGCCTTAGTCTGAAAATCCCTGAGGAAGATAAAGACCCTAAGGTCCAAATTATCACATTTCATTTTGTGATAATAAATGAGAAAGATGCCGTTCCCTTCCAGTCTTCCCCTTCCCAATGAAAAGCTTGAATCGACCTCTTGGCAACGTCTACCAGATGCTTCTTTCATTTGTATTTTGGTTCTAAACAGGAAAAAAGGTCTAGTCCCTTTTCTACTTTACAGCTCTTCAGTTGAAGACACCTGTCATGGTGGCAACTCGCTGACCCCCTCCCCCACCCCTGTTTCTCTTCCTCAGATGAAATGACATCAGTTTTTTCAATTGATCCTCACAGGACTTGCTTTCACAATCTTTACTTCACTTTTTCTTTAATCCTTTTAGATAGATAAGAGAATTAGAGCTTGTTCCAGAAATCCTCCAAAACCCTTCGAAAAATACAATTTCTAACTGAAGGGACAGTCTTTTAATCCTTTGTTCCTTGCCTGGGAAAGAAAATAGCCTTTTAATCTTTTGTTCCTTGGCCTGGGACACTGTGTAACCTACTTGAATGATCAATGAAAAGGCCTCCTATTTCTTAAGGGTATCTTGGTATTTTGCCCATTGTCTTCAAGGTTAATGATCCTTCCCTTAAACCAGAGGTTTTTGACTTTATTTGGGTGTATCATGGTGGAAACCCATAGACGACCATCTCAGAATAATGCAAGGTAGCAGAGTGGTTAGAGCAGTAGACTTGGAATCAGGAAGATCCAAGTTCAAGTTCAGCACTGGGAAGTCACTCAGACTTCTATTAGCCTTCATCACTCCATCTATAGGACAATAATAGCGTCACTGTCCCAATTGCTCCCAATTCATAAGTGGTTCTTATAAGGGCCAAATGAAATAATAATTGTAAAATTGTGAAATCCTTTTCTGAAAACTTAATAATATATAAATAGAAATGCCAGCTGTTATTATAATTAATTAATTGAAGGAAAAGCTAAGTTTCAGTTAGAGATTAATGAAAAACAAAAATATCATTCCTTTTCCCCCTCCACCAGACTGTAGCTCACTTCATTTCTATGCCCAGGCCTTTCTTCCTTGGCATTCTGCTCCTTCCTCCTCCTCTCTGCCTTGTCTCCACTCTCCTCTCAACCCTTACCCCTTTGTCCTCATCTGGGGAACATACAGGGAGTCGTTAGTCTCAATTTAACAGAGTAATGACTTTTAAATAAAAACACAGTAGAAATGGGTACTTATCAAAATGGAATGCTTTCAGCCCCATGCATTTAAAGAAGATATAAATTTTAGGGCAGGCACTAAATTTTAACTGCAATCTGTGAGAAAGCCTTTTCAGTAATTCATAGAGAAAAATTAACAAAGCGAAAATTGCTTATCAGTGTTCTTTTGAAGTCCTGCTATGGAACATAATTCTACAGATCATTAGGCCCTGCTCTGAGGACGAAAGATTTCTATTGATTGAGAGAAGCCAGAGAGTGAGGCTGCCAGCCAAGGCAAACAGGCGCCAAGTGAAGGAGCTGTCCAGTAACACATTAATGTCTTCGAGGTCAAGGGCAGGATGGAAAGGGGGCTGGCGCTGGCAGATCCAATTTCAGCCCTATGCTCTCTGGTCACTATGATGTCATTGCAGACACTGACCTTCCTTCTTTGGAGAGCTGACTTTTCAACCCAGAACTGAATCTTTGTGGAAGGATGTAACCAGCCTATATAGGGGCATTAAGGCAGGGAGGGAAGGTGGAGAATTTGGGTCTCAGATCAAAGGTTGGAGAAGAGAGAAGTGAAAAGGCAAGATGAGAGGCAAAGATGAGAGCAAAGATGAGAGAGGGACTGTGTGTGTGTGTGTGTGTGTGTGTGTCTGAGAGAAAGATGGGCAGACAGACAGACAGAGGGAACACAGGGCTGTGAGGGCTTGGACTCTCACTTACCCCCATGTGACAAGAAGATGTTCCACAGATCATAGCCAGACGAGAGGTAATTGGCTGGTCTTCACAGGGCAGGTTATATCCTTTCACATCTGCTCCAATCACTCCTATAAGAAAACAAAACAAATTCAAATTCCTTCAACATATATATATATATATATATAGATAGATAGATAGATAGATAGATATAGATATAGATATAGATATATAAAATCAGCAATACAAAGATATCTTACCTACATACATACATACACATCAAATATTCCTTTAAGAGAAAAAAACTGATGAGAAAGATTTCTCTTCTGAAGGCCATGCAACAGGTAATAGGGAAACTGATGTTTCAGTTCTACCTTGTTGAGAATGGCTTCCTCTATGGGAAGAACTGAGCAATCAACCAAACCTGATTTATTAAGTATCTTCTATGTACCAGATGATAAGAATAAAAAGGAAAGAAAAGGAAATATTCTCTGCTATCAAGTCTCCATTACGCTGGGGGAAACCCAACATATACATGGAAGTGTCATAATGGATAAAGCATTAGATCTAGGATCAGGGAGAATTGAGTTCAAAAGATACTTGGTAGCTGTGTGACCCTGGGGAAGGTAGAATAGAAGGAGAGAGAAAATGGGAGGGAGGCAGGGAGGAAGGAAGAGGGGAAAGGAAGGAAAGAGGGAAAGAAGGAATAAAGGGAGGAAAGAAGGAAGGAAGGAAGGAAGGAAGGAAGGAAAGAAAGAAAGAAAGAAAGAAAGAAAGAAAGAAAGAAAGAAAGAAAGGAAGGAAGGAAGGAAGGAAGGAAGGAAGGAAGGAAGGAAGGAAGGAAGGAAGGAAGAAAGAAAGAAAGAAAGAAAGAAAGAAAGAAAGAAAGAAAGTAAGAAAGAAAGAAAGAAAGAAAGAAGGAAGGAAAGAAGAAAAGAAGAAAAGAAGGAAAGAAAGAGGTACTTATTAAGCTTCTACTTCAAGTCAGGTACTATGCCAAGTGCTTTCCATATAGTTCATTTGATCCTCTCACCCTTGAGATGTAGATGCTATTATATACATTTTATAGATGAGAAAACTGAGGCAGACAGAACAGACCTATCTACCCAGGACCAGACAGCTAGTAAGTGTGCAAAACTGGATTTGAATTCAGGTACTATTGACTCCAGGCTCAACCCTCCTTGGATGTAGTGTCAGAAGTTTCTGATACTCAATACTTTTTTGGGGGGTGGGATGGGTAATCACTTCATTTTCTGGGCATCACTTTTTTCCTCCATCAAATGAGGTGCTCTCTTTGAATCCCAAATCTATAGTTAAATTGAAAGGATGTGGAACAATGTTACTTTAGGTCTGAGGTCTCATTTTCATTGGAAGGAACTAGGAATGGAATTACTCATGTAGCAGAGTTAATGACCATCACCCTGCGATTTGGTTTTGTCTCTTTGTGCTTCCCTCAACCCATTTCTCTGGAAGAATGGATTTATGAGCTGAAAAACTGAGAATGATTATCTCTCTTAGTTATTTGGCTTTTATTTAGCAAATAACCATTCCCTTAGCCATAGTTGGTCTTCAGAGAATGAAAATGGGAATATAGTCTCCAAAGGCTATGTCTTTGACTAAGTGGAGGCCAAAGAAAAGATTAAGACTGGTCACTAGCTAGAATGTTTACTCAGTAGGCAATAAACCTCAGTAATAGATAAAATCATGAGGGTACAAGATTGAGGAAGCATTCTAACAGTTGGGAAAAAGAAAGAAAACTACTACGTTTTAAGATAAGGGAGCTACACATTTGGTCTTCATTAAAGAAGAGGGGGAGCTGCAGAACTTACTTCTAAGTAACAGCAAAGCAAGGAAGACTGTCTAATTGAGGCTATAATACCCAGAGGACTGAGGTCACAGGAGAAGCAGCTGACATAAGTGACTCTAAAGCACCCAAAGCATCAGTAATCACCCAGGTCTCACAGTCTTTATATAACAAGGGACCTCTCCAAATAGGTTTCTTATGATGAAGCTGTGTATTTGTGGGAAATCATCTTTCCAGGTTTATAGGAGAAAAGACTGTTTCAATGATGATGGAGATGACAATGATGTCTCTTCAAGAAATGTCTTTGATTTAATGTATGTCTTTTGCCTGATTTTTAAAGTGAAACATATTGGTGGGAGCTCTCTGGTAATTGATTAGGGTGCATTGATTCACAGAATACTTTGAACCCAGTTGTTCACTGGGGGAACTGATCTAAAATTCAAAAAGGTGTCCAAAAGTGTTATCCTATGATCTGACAGCTGAGAAAGAAGATCCTTCTCGACCAAAGATCTGGAAAGATTTTCTAATGTGGGTGGCTTTCAGTCCATTGAAACTGTGAAGTGTTTCCCAATCAAGCATATAAGAGAAGAACTAGCTAATAAAATGTTCCATTGAATTATAAAGATCACCATAAACTACACATAGGGATTCAATTTTTAAAGAATTAGAATTGAACAATATAGATTCAATTGCATGAATAGACAGAACTATTTTAACCAAACTTTGGTGAATCATAAGTCAGTTAAGTGGTATAGTCCTTAAAGAGTGCTAGATGTGGAATCAGGAAGATGAGTTCAAATCCAGCCTCAGACAGTTGCATGGTCCTGGGAAAGTCACTTAACCTCTGCGTCTTGTTTTCAAGTATTTTCACTGTCTGTCAGCTGTTCTTGAAATGTTTTCCCCTCTTCATCTTGGCTTCTTTCACATACTTATTAAATTGTATATACTAATGGAAATCTTTCCCAATTCCTCTTAATTTGAATGCTTTCCTTCTATTAATTATTTCCCATTTATCATATATACATATATTATTTGTTTATATTTGTTTGTTGTTGCCCCATTAAATTGTGAGCTCCTTAAGGGCAGGATTATATTTTGTCTCTCTTCATTTCTGGTGCTTGGCATTTTGCTTAGCATATACGTACACATACATATGTATGTGTATGTATATATGTATGTATGAAGACATTAACAAATCCTTATTTACTGACCAAATGGTCCTATTTTCTCAACTGAAAAATGGAGATAATGATGCCACTTGCCTCCCAGGGTGGTTGTGAAAATCTAAATAGTAGGCACTTAATAAATACCATCTTCCTTCCTTTCTTCATTTTTTTTCTAAGTGCTCAGATTATTGTTTACAAATTGGAAAGTTCCTTATAAATGTCAATAGCAGTAGTAATGGCACTTTTTATTTTGCATGTTGATTTGTAAATATATGAGAAGTATTGGTTAACAGAGTTTTATATAACAGAATTTATGATGAAGGAAACAGATTTTTCCGTATTTTGTTTTTATATATTTGTTTTATATATCCAAACAATCAGTCCATAGGTTTTTAAGGGTTTTTTTTTTGGCAAGGCAAATGGGGTTAAATGACTTGCCCAAGGTCATACAGCTAGGTATTATTAAGTGTCTGAGGTCAGATTTGAGCTCAGGTACTCCTGAATCCAGGGCCAGTGCTCTATTCACTGTGCCACCTAGCTTCCCCTAGTCCATAGGTTTTATTAAATACTCATATCTGCCAGATACTATACCAAGAATGGAAATTGGAATGGAGGGATTTAGAACTTTCCAAGATCATCGAATATGATTTCATTTATGTAAAAAAACAGTAGATACCTGCTTCTAGTGCTATCTGGTCTACTATGGGGTTGGGAGTACCTCTTTTCTATTAGAGAACAGTCTGTCTTTAAACTGCCCAACTTTATAACTAACTCTGAATAAAAAGAGACCTTCACTCTCTACATTGGACTTCTCCACACTGGCATCTGAGAGTGAAAGTCTCTTTCAAAATTGGTTCTATCAATTAGTACAGGGAAAGTGAAGTCCTGAGGGTTTTCTTTGACCTCCCTATGACATGTGGCATTTTTCTTTGTCCTTTTCTATTACGGGTACAAGGGATGAAGTTTCTCATCTGGTCCAGGTGTATAGGATTCCAAAATCAGAGAGTCTAGAAATTCAAGTTAGGCTTCAGTCAGTCCAGCAGAAAATAAATTGAGGAAAATGGGTTTGAGGTTTGAGTCTTGAAATAATGATACTAATGCTATCTCAGAAAATTAGGTAAATTGTGAGTTTAATCCCCCTTCTCACTCCAGAAATGACAGCTGGATTATGTCCTTCAGGTACGGTATGGGGGGAAATGCTTGAATGTTTCTTTGTATTATAGCTTGGAAGTAAATATTTCTTTGTAAAAGCTAATCCAAAGTTAAGTGGTTTAATGGAACTGGAAATGCTAGGCACAGAGTTCCTTAAATGGGGAAGAACATAGTTTCATCAAGTCAGTGGAGAGAAGAGGGATTCCCTCAAACCTCTTATCTTACTGGGGGGGGGTAAAAATCTAATAATCCTGATCCTCAGACAGTAAGGTCAAGGATCACTATGCTTTACAGTAATAAAAAATAATGCCTGCTCTCAGAAATAAAAAAATACAAAAAAGGGAATATTGAGGAAAAGATGTAAGCAGCTTGGGAGAACAGGAGAATTTTTCTGTAGAAAGTGGCTCCTGACTTAAGGAAGGAAATTCAGGAATCTGAGAGGCAGAGGGAAGGAGAGATGGAGGAGAGCAAGGGAAATGGAATAGGAGAGGGAACAGCAAATCAAAGGACCCAGAGGAAGCAAAGTCTGGTCAGACCTTAGAGAGTCTGTGCAGGGAAATAAAATTGAATACGGCTAAAAGCAGGTTTGAGTTAGTTTACTACTGAATAGGAGAATAATAGTCAGAGCTGTCCTTTAAGAAAAGTCGCCCCCCCCCCAATAATAAATAAATAAATAAACAAATAAATAAAAAAGAAAAATCCCTTCACTAGCTGTGGTGAGGATGTCGTAAAGTGATGGGTGACTTGAGACAGAGAGATAAATTGGGCTGCTACTGCAAGGGGATAAGTCCCTGATCTACAGTGGTGATAAGGGAATGGCTTTGAGAGAAGTTGTGGAGGTAGAGTCTTACTTAGGAAGAAAAGCAGAGTCCCATTCCTCTGCTTTCCAAATATGAGAAGCAGTCATAGAATTCACCCCTAGAGCTTTAAAGAATCATCAGCCCTGGACTTTGGCTCAGGAATATTCATGAATATTAACTGGATGCTTTAGAGAATCAGGTTTGACTTGGGAAAAGGAGGTTTCCAGCAGGGTTAAAATTCCTTTTTCTTCTTGGTGATTTTGGATGCCATAAAAACATAAGAAGCATTGCCCCCTCCCCCCATTGCTCAAATCCCTCTGCTCAAATAGAAGAATTCTCAGGGCCAAGAGACTAATCCAGCTCTTTCTTCCTAAATCCTTGTTGCTCATCAGAATGTTCCATCCCTTGAATCCCTGCCAAGAGGAATAGTGTTGATGGCATCAAAAGGACTGTTTTGCTCAGTCTGTCTGTGAATAGTTATGAAAGTGGCCTAGAACCCAGGGCTGACCACACCAAGGTCATAGACTTGACTGCATCTCTTTATTGGCTCCAGGCAGTCCCTAAAACCTCCCCTCCCCTCCACTGGAGTACTGTGTTGTCGTGGTTCCCAAAAATGATCCTAGCATAAATACTGACAAATAACATGAAGATCAGAGAGCTCTCAGGATAGGTCTGGTGGGAGACTGTGTGTCTGCCTGCTAATCTCAAGAGACTAAATGCAAATGTCAAGAGCTCATTCTGTATCAATCAACAGGAATTGATTAAGGACCTACTATGTGTCAGACATAAACTTTGTGTTGAGGATACAAGGATAGAAATAAAACATAGGAAGACCGATTGAAGAGACTGAGAAGAGAAGCCTTGTCAGAAGGAATCTTAGATAAAGGAGCTCTGACGTGGTCTGTTTGACCCCAGATGGCAGAATTAGAAATACTGGATAGAAACTGTGAAAAGACTAATTTGAGGTCAATATGAGGAAGAATGAGAGCAGTGCAAAATTTGAAAAGGGTAACTTGAGCATGGGTGTACAACCTTTTCACTCTTTGGGGTCACATCACTCAATAAAAGCATATCAAGGGTCTCATATAGAATTTAATATTTATTTATGACTACAATGTAATCCATTCTACCAATGACTATAGTAATAAAATGTAAAAATATAATAAATTATTATAATAAAAAATAATGAGTATAATAAAACTTTTATTTTTAAACAAAAAATAAGAACACACCATTTTTAACGTGAACATTGAGCCTGCTTTATGAATGCCAGTGCACAGGGCAGCTAGGAGGCACAGTGGATAGAGAGCACTGGCCTTGGAGTCACGAGGACCTGAGTTCAAATCTAGTTTCAGACATTTAATAATTATCTATCTGTGTGGCCTTGGGCAAGCCACTTAATCCCATTGCCTTGCCAAAAAACCCCTAAAAAAACAAAACTTGGGTATTATTTAAAAAAAGAAAAAAAAGAATGCCAGTGAGTATATAGATATAAATATAGATATAAATATATATATAGATATATAGATATAGATATAGTTTGATAGAGGTTGTAGTGATGTGAAGAATATTTTCAAGAGCTTCATCTGAAACTTTTGTTCTATTTTTATTTTTTTGTAGGATTCCTACAGGAGAAAAGTTGTTTGGGAATATGCTTCTAAAGGGCATGTTTATAAAATGCTGAATATTTTTCTTTGGTCAGAAGCAACTTATTAAAACATCTAATAAAGACATTTGAAAGCAATTGCTTTGACTTGCATATCTGATCGCAACTTTATACATTCTGTTTGCACGTTTGCAGGCAATGGGTTGTTGTCAACTGAGAATAGCAAAGACATTGAAATGCAGTTGGTGTTTTCTAAAATCTTGAAATCTAGTCTCAAAGTCCTTCGACAAAACGGTAATTAATGTTCCCACGATAACGTTGTCTGTTGCACACACAATGAGTCACATAGCATTTCAAAGTAAAGATTCTAATTCCTATACGCACATCTTTTATAAAATCAAACTCAAAAACAACCAAAAACTCTGGCAGTCTATGAGACTGAACAATGCTAGTTATGTGAAAAAGCTGACCCTGTTAGTTAAAAGTTAAGCTGGTCTGTGATGATGCAAAGTTGGCCCATGTGTTCACCTGTTTCTTCATTTTCCAAGAATGGGCTTTGAGGCTTCCCTATGGCCATGTCCATGGGTTGGACACACCCGGTCTAGAGGGTCCTTCTTCATATCAGTGGGGATTCTTTTGGAGGCATGGGCCAAATTAAACATCTACTGAAGTCCCTTTTACTCTTAAATGCAATGAATCTGTAAATAGACCATTTAGGTGCTGTCATTATCAACTTGACTTCAGGCTAATTGATGTGGGTGGGTGAGGGTAGGGAGCACAACAATGCTCAGAGACTTCCACCTTAGTTATAGAAGACCTTCACTTAAGTTATCTGAACCAGAATGCCCTGATTAGTCTGGTGAGCTATTCAACAGCTATAAGCAGAGATTTCCCACAGCTATCATGAGGTGGGAACAAGTCAGAGAAAATCATGATAATGATTTGTTGTTGAATCAAACGCCATTTGGGGTTTTCTTGGCATAGATATTGGAATGGTTTGCCATTTCCTTCTTCAGGTCTTTTTTTCACTGATGAGGAAACTGTGGCCAGCTGGGTTAAGTGACTTGCCCAGGATGGCACAGCTAGTAAGTGTCTGAGGTCAGATTTGAACTTTTGAAGATGAAGCTTCCTGACTCCAGATCCATGCACTGTGGCATTACTTAGTAGCCCTAATGATTATCCCTCCATCTAAGAGATCACAGATTCACTGAAGCATTGTTTATCTCTATCTTACTCCACTTGGAGACTGGAAGCTTCCTGAAGGTAGGACCTATGTCTTAACTGTAGTTTGCATTTCCCTCAGTGTCTAGGCACAGTATACTTGTTAATAGCAGTGGCTTAATAACTAAATGCTTACACTCACAAACACACACATATTTTTAGCACAAAAATAGATATTGTTTTCAGTCAAGAGTTTTCAAGGAAGCAGATTGCCCAGAGGTATATTTTCACGAAGTTTTCTGTTTTTAATGGGATTAAAAAGTTTTATGTTCTCTGTTTTTTATTTCAAAGGGGATATGTTGAACAATTTCCATTTTTTCCTTAACTCAAAAGAAAAAAAAATACTACTAAATAAAGTTAGCTGCAAGTTGGTTTTTTCTTGTGTGAAGTTTTTAATTAATTTTAAAAAGGATGTAAAAAGCCCCTAATAGAAATAAAAGCTCTCCACTCTAGCCTTAGAACACAAGACATCATTCATTACAGTTCAGAAGTCACTAAACTTTCTTAAAACCCAGTTTCCATATGTCTAAAAGAAAGACAATACAAAGGGGGCCATGGAAGGATCTCAATACTAAGAAAGGGTTTGAATATGGAATTACTTATAATGAGGTTAGAATACTGGGGGGTAAAAAATCAAGTTATTCCATCTCTCTATGCCTCAGTTTCCTCATTCATAAAATGATACAGATGGCTTCTGGTCCTAGAGTCATGACTCAGTGATGCTATGAAGTGTCGTGGTAATGCCCAGGCAAAAACTGATGGGGAAAATCAAGCAGGGCAGAGTTAAGAGGATTTTTACAAGTTTTTCTCTCCATGAATGAATGAATACAAAAAATCATATATTATATGTTCACTCTGTGCAAAGCATTGGGGATAGAAATAGGTGACTAAATGATGATCTATGTGATAGCAGAAGAAAATGATGCCTAGAGGAATAAAGTGATTTGACCAAGACCTCACAAATGGCTAATGGTTGAATTGAGAAGAGCCTCCAAGGACTCCTGTATCTCCAAATTTCCCTTTAGGAAATGGCTCTTAAGAGCTGAGAGAATTTGAATAATTCACCTACCTTCTCTCAGACTCATACTTAGCACCAGAGTCACTCTAACCCACCCCTCCTTCTAATTCTAAACTTCAGGTCTCCTCATCTAACAAATGGGCTGGCCAATGTCTATAAAATCTAACCCACTGAGGTTGCTGTGAGAAAAGAACTTTGTAAACTTTAAGGCACTATAAAAATGTCAGCAGTTAGTGGATTACAACAACCATTCTTGAGATTGAAGGGTGTGCTAGTAAATATTTAACAACCTTCTCTCAGGAAAAAAAAGTAACAGGACAGTCATTTAAGCTTAACCTACATTATTGCAATTTTCTCATTTCTTTATTAAGAGTAGACAAAGTCAAGTCCTGAACTGAACAATTTTTGAGGTGTAAATGCTCATATTGGGGAAAGGGAAAAGATTAAGCATCTCTCTCCTACTCTGTGCTGCATGCTATGCCAAATTATAGATGTTATCTTATTCTACTTATAGGTGTTACCTTTATAAATCTTATCTTATTTGATTCTCACAACAACCCTGCAAAGTAGGTGTTGATCTGTCCCCAACTTACAGTTGAAGAAATTGAGGTAAACTTGTTAAGGGTCACACAGATAGTAAACTACTGAGGCTAGGTTTGATCTCAGGTGTTCTTGACTAAAAGTTCAGAGGACTATCCACTGAACCACCCAGTTGAAAACTGGACAAGTCTTTTTTAAGGAACCATTTGGAGCTGGGTCCAGGACATGCTTGACTGAATGATGCATGGACATGTTTGAGGATTTCCCTCCATATAATAAGAATAGAATTATACAATCCAGATGTCAGAGGGGTCATAAAGGGTCATCTAATCCAACCCAGACTTGAATATCATCTCCCTGTTTGCTTTCAGTCTTTCTTAATTCCAGTTCATTTTTCACTCAATTAATAATCCTAAAAAGCAGATCTCGATATGTCACTTCCTTCATCCTAACCCAATTAAGAAAGGGTCCCTCCTGTAACTTTTTCCTCAAGGATCAAATCCCAATTCCTTTAACTAGTATAAATCCAAACTGTATTCAACTGACCTTTGCAATCTCACTAAACATCAATCCCTTTTTAATCTTGGGTGTAGTCCAACAGAGTTATTACCTCATCTGCCCTCCCAGTATGCTATCTCTTGCTGCCAAACCTTTGCACAGGTAGTTTCTTCTCCATCCAAACCTGGAACACCTTCCTTTCACCCCGCCTGCATTCACAGATCTTGTATGAATATAAAAGTTTCCTGATTCCCCCATTCCTAAAGCCCATGCCTCAATGTTGTATTAATGACTTTTTTCCTTGGTATCCTTAGGGGCAGCACACTCATCTTGAATATAGTAGTAGCCTAATAGATGTTGACTGAACTGAATATAATTGTACTGAACAGCACTCACAATAGTCACAATTAGTCTTCATCTCCTTGAAGATGTCCAAAAAGAAGGCTCTTTTTCCTCCCAAGATGGTCTGTCTACTCTACTTTGGACAGTTCCAATGTTGGAAAGTTTTTATTACACTGAACTCCTTGAAACTTTCCCCAGTCTTACCCTACCACACTCCCACCCTACCACACTCTTCTCAATTCGTCTCTCTGGGACCCAACAAATCAAATTGAATTCCTTCAAATATTTGGAGACAGAGATCATGTTCCCCTTTCCAAATTCAGTATAATATAATCTTCTTTGTAAACATGAATTGTTTAGTTTGCTTTCATATTCCCAGTATGTGGCACCCCAAGGGCCTTACACATAGTAATTAATAATGCTAATTGGATTAACATGAACTAATATCTTCCTTACTCCTACCTCTACACCCTCAGCTATTTTATGTTCAGATAGGAACATATTAATTATGCTTGCCATCCTGTTCTGGTAAATAAAACACTAGATTTGGATTCAGCAAGACCTGGATTCGGATACTTCTTTAAATACTTATTAGTTTTGTGACCCTGAGGTTGGTTGGATTCAAGGTCCTTTTCAGGTCTCTATCTGTGATCCTATGGTCATTCTGGTCTAATGGCCAGAGAAATGATGAGAGAACATCAAGCAATTTAATTAATTTATATGTAAGGAAAGTTGATTAAGTTGGTTGATTTGGTAAGCTATCTAAGCTAGAGTAAGATATTTTCCCAGAGTAAACTCCATTTGGGGACAAAAATGATCCAAAGAAACCATCATATATATATATATATATATATATATATATATATATATATATACATATATATATATATATACACACACACACACACACACACACACACACACACACACACACTTAAATAGACAAATGAATTTATGATGCCCCATTTTTGGATGTTCCCTCCAATGATGTGGATTAAAGTCAATCCTGTGAGACTCTGGTTTATTTCCTTTCATTAAATTATGACAGGGGTTTCACTCAATGCTCTGCAGACATTTTTGGCCTTCTCTTGACATCACCAAGAGTACATAGACCATTCATCAATTAACCTTCTAGCCAATTCAGTTATAGGGCCATCAATTTACAGTTGTAAGGGATTATATAGAGACTACACTTTTTTTTTTCTATTTATACATGTCTTTGATGAGATGGAGGGTCAGCATCGTAAAGTGGGAAAACATTGAGTTTGGAGTCTAAGAATGGATTTTGAGGTAGAAAATATGAGAAAAAAATCCCATCTGACATTTACTACCCTTATGACCTTGGAGAAATCCCTTAGACAC
This sequence comes from Macrotis lagotis, assembly GCF_037893015.1. NCBI lineage: Eukaryota > Metazoa > Chordata > Mammalia > Peramelemorphia > Peramelidae > Macrotis > Macrotis lagotis. Next base: position 19,067,856 of record NC_133659.1, read on the forward strand.
TCTGGTCATCAGTTTTCTCATCTGTAAAATAAGAGAAGTGTGTTTGATCACTTCATATCTCTGAGTATATGATTCTATGATTTTGAACTTCAGGTTATCTTGAAAATTTTTTTGTCTATAGTGTTATAGCCTGCTCATGCCCAAAGCATAACTCTCCATTTTCTCTGGGTGATGGTTTTCACATTTTCAGAGATTGTGGGGTTCCATGACTCAAAGCCTGACAGAATTACTCCAAATACTTGTTAAAATGTCCAGTAATTCAATAGCTAGTGCCCATTTGACCCATCTGACTCAGGTCTCTGGACCATGTCTGGATTTCTGTCAAACCACATAAGGAGTTCAGAGTCACTAGATGAACAAGGGGCCATGGGACACACAGATACCCTTGTTCGAATACAAACAAGCTTCAGCCATTGGCAAGGAGGAAAAAAGAAGCAAGACAAAGTGGTGTCCTTTTTGAATGAAAACAATTTATAATCCCCCAGTGGGTCATGAGTGCCCCTTGTTTCATGAACTCCTGAAAGAAGAGAATGCAACCACCAAGACAGTCTTCAGAATTGCCCTAACCCCTCACATTTTCTGAGGGTTATACAATGGAGGACTTATTACTTATTCATCATAGAGAGCCAAGTGAAAGGAGAATAATCGGAGAAACAGGGACAAAACCCTTAATGGACTGGGGGCTTGATTAGTGCCAGGGGGTTGGGGTTAGGTCTCAAATCAATCACTTTCTCTCTTCTCTTGCCCCCAGCCCTAATGCCCACATAACTGCAGAAGAAACAGCTCAAAAACAGAAGGGAGGAGGTTTTGTTTTCCATCTTGAGAAAATCTCTGTTCAAGACCAATTTGTTTTTGTGTTAATCCTGTCCAAAAGAACTCTGGGAAAGTAACATAACTTAAATATCATAATACTGCACTTGGCATACCTTGGTGTCCTCAACCCAAACGACTCTCTACCTACTTCCAACCTCCTTCCCCAGCTGAATGATTTGCATGAAGAAGAAAATAGCCAGCTTCAAGTCCTGTGTATGAAGGTACTCCCAAATAGCCTTGGTTTTTGAAATTCAGTCAGCTGAAATGCCAACTATTTCAAAGCTTTCCATATAATGAAATCTAGTTAAGGCTTGTCCCAACAGATGACAGATTTCCCCTCCCTTGGATCTTCAAGAACAGCAGAATAACCATTGGTCATGAGAAGATAGTCACCTTTACCTTTGGACTGTGCCTTTGGTTTGGACTAGATGATATTGCCTCTGAGTTTTTAAGAGTCTTGGTTCTCTAGATGTTGTTAAAACATATGTAATTCTCCTTGAGGACAGGGCCTATTTCCTTTTGCCTTTGCATACCCAGTGGCTGGAGAATAGCAGGTTATTAATAAATGCTGATTAACGGATTGATTATATTCAGAGATGAAAGGTATCCAGAGGAGAACACATCAAGTTGATATTAGTTGAAGGAATTGGGTATATTTGGTTTGGAGAGCAGAAGGTTCACAGAGGACACAATAACTCTCTTCAAGTTTAAAAGAGCCATTGGTTAGTATAGCTGTTTGCATCTTTAATCCTTATAAGAAATCTGCTAAGGTCTTTCCATGAGCTCATATTCCATGAGCACTTTATTTGCAGATTGCCCAATTGATTTCCATGATTCTATAACACTGCTTTGTGTTACAACTTAGGCTATGTCAATTAAGGCCCCATGTCAATCATAAGTCATTGTCCAAGGGAATACCTCATTTGGGAATCCTATAGACATCCACCTGCTTGAGGTATTATAAATTCTGTCTCCTTAGCAGTATCAGTTCCCTTTAACCCAGAAAAGTTTGTTGTTCAGTCATCTTAGTTGTGTCCAACTTTATGTAACCCCATTTGGGATAGTTTTAAGCAAAATTGCTAGAATGTTTACTATTTCCTTCTCTAGCTCATTTGACAAATGTAAATCTAGTAAAACATCTTATAAAAGTAAACTGAGTAAATCCAGGCAAACTGGGTGAAGTTACTTTCCCAGGGTCATACAAATAGTAAGTGTTGGAGATCAGATCTGAATTCATGAAAGTGAGTTCTTTTGACTTGAGGTCCAGTGCTTTATTGACAGTGGCACCTAGTTGCCCTAGAAAAGAAAGACCTGACTATTAAGTTCTTGAGACTGACAAATTGTTTTACCAACAAAAATGACACTAAAGAAGATGTATTTTCATCTTCCCATTTGCTGAGCTCTAATAACCACTAAGCTTTTTCTGTACCCCACAGTTAATCCCTTCTTTCTGTACTGTCTCCTTTACTAGAAGGTAACTTCCTTGAGTGAAAGAACTACCTCATTTTAAATATATATATATATATATATATATATATATGTATATATATATATACATATATATATATATATATTTCATTAGTTGAGTGCTTGGTACAAATTGAATTCATTAAACTGACCAGTTGTTTCAAAAAATTTACATAAATATGAATTTATTGTAAGGTCTTAGAGGTAGAAGGTATCTAATTCTCTGAACCTTCTGTTCATTAGAACCATAAAAATCAGAAATTTAATTCTATTAATTTCAATGACCATTTGTTGAAAAATTACTAAAACAGCACAAATTTATTAGGCATTTAACATTGATGACATTTTAAGCCAGAGGTAGGGGCAAAAACAAGGAAAAGATTAAGATGTGAACCCATATTTATGGACTTCGCTTCTAGGGCAGTGGTACTAAATTCAAATAGAAATTGGGGTCACTGATTTATACACAAAGATTCCTCTGGGCCACATATCAACATAGCTTTAGAATGTAATGGTATCTGTTTTATTGTATTTTTATTGCATATTTTCATTTTGTTAACTAATTTGCAATTAAATCTTAAAGTATTTGCTACATCAGGTAGAGTTGCTGGCGGTGTATTGGACACTTCTGTTCTAGGGATACAAAGGCAATTGGTAAATATTTAGCAAGCCACCAATACATGCCAGGTAATGTGCTAAGTACTGGAGTTACAAAGAAAGACAAAAGACAGTCCCTGCCCTCAAGAATTTCACAATTTAATAATGGAGATGACATGCAAACTATGTAGAAGTAAAAACGATAAATTGGAAGTAACCTAGAAAAGGGAATAGAATTAAGAGGGATGAAAAGAAATATACTCCTTGGTCTCTGCCCTCAAGAGGCTTACAGTATCATTGAAGTGACAAAATTTCAACATGAAAGTCAAAGGAAAAACAATAGGACCATTATCAGATTAAGTGCCAAATGTGGGGTAGAGATAACAAGTGGGCAATAAAAAAGAGTTTTTCTTTCTTATTTGCTGTCTATATTCTACACTGCATTTTGAAAAAGAATGCAGGCTTTGTCAATGAGGCTGTCTCTGTCTGGTATAATTGTAGGATTGAAAAAAACAAAACAAAACAAAACAAAAAAAAACCTTGAGACTGGATGTAGGATCCAAGGCAGGCTTCACTTCAGGCCATAATCACAGAATTCTAGAAGTAAGCCAATTCATTGAATACCTTGACAGTTCCCTCTAGTTGAGCAAACAATGTGCCCTCCCTCCCCAATTGGTTATCCAGCCTCTGCTTGCAAGTTCCCAGTGTGGCAGGAACTCATTATCTCTTGAAGTATCTCATTCCACTTGGAGACAGATTGAGTCATTAGGGCACTATAGTGCTTTCTTTTTCCCTCATCAAGGCTAAATCTGCTTCTTTGCAACTTCTATCCAATGTCCCTTATTCTACCATCTTGGGCCAAGAAGATCAAGCCTTGTCTCTTCTCCCATAGGGAAACACTTCAAACATCTGAAGGCAACCAGTCTGGCTGCCCTTCTCTCCCCTCTTCCCTTCACCAAGATTGCTTGAGTTCAGAATCCCTAACCCTTATTTGGCATGGCAGCCGTCACAGCAATGGTCTGTGTTTCTACTGTCTCTGGAATGTTTGTCGTTCCTAAGGCCATGGGTCTAGAGTGACAGGTCACCTCAGAGGCCATCTATGCAAGGTTGAGGGGAGAGTATAATGCAACCAAGGAAGCTCATCATTATTCCCCTCATTCCAGTCTTTGCTTCTCTCACTGCAGCAGGAACAGCATGACCTCTTGGGGTTTTCATATTCACTTGTGGACTGATATGGATCACAGAGGAGCCTGAAGTTTAGTGTTACATGAATTTGTTTCCTAAATCTTTCAGAACCAAGTCTTAAGTGTATGGAGACATTGTTGGAATGTCCACCTGAACTTTAGATGGTATGAACAGGTTTTAAAATTCACTTATAATGATAATATAAATGATCACCAACCCCACTCTTCTTGTAAAGAACACCCCAGTTCTTGTACTTTCCTTAGACCTTGGTTAATGATATTTGGGGCAGCGAGGTGGCACAATGAATAGAGTGCCAGGCTTAGCATTAGGAAGCTTTTCCTTCTTCAGTTCAAATCTAGTATGAGACACTAACTGTGTAGCCCTACACAAATTACTTCATCCTGTTTGCCTCAGTTTCCTCATCTGTAAAATGAGCTGGAGGAGGAAATGGCAAAACCACTGCACTGTCTCTGCTAAGAAAATCCCAGATGAGTTCATGAAGAGTCAGATGTGGCTGGAAACCAACAGTGGCATTTGAGCTCACCTTGTTTATTCTCTCCTATGCTTCCTTTACTCATAAATCAAATTTCTAAATTCACTTCTTTGCATTCTATACTCCACATACCGAATAGCTGAGCAGCTAGGGGTGCAGTGGATAGAGCACTGTGTCTAAAATCAGGGAGATTTCAGTTCAAATCCACCTCAAATACTTATTAGCTGTGTGATTTTGTCCAAGTCACTTTAATCTCTGTCTCAGCCTTCTCATATGTAAATGAGAATAGCACCTACTTCTCAGAGTTATAGAGAGGATCAAACGAGATAATAATTATAAACATTTAGCACCATGTTAAATTTGTACACAGTAAGGACATCTCTAGACTACTCCTAGCTATCATGTGGTTTATGGATTATGTGGTTCAAGGGAAATAATGGTGTGTTTGCAACCAGCCAAAGGCTGGGGCTGACCTTTTTCTTTCCTCTGGTATTTGCTGCTCAAGTGACTTTCGATAAGTAATTTTCTCTCTTTTTTTTAGGGTTTTTTTTTTAGTTTTTTTGCAAGGCAATGGGGTTAAGCATTGCCCAAGGCCACACAGCTAGGTAATTATTAAGTGTCTGAGGCCGGATTTGAACTCAGGTCCTCCTGACTCCAGGGCCGGTACTCTATCCACTATGCCACCTAGCCTCCCTGTAATTTTCTCTTTTTAGGTGTTAGTTGTGTAGATGATCACTAATGTCTCTCTTAGCTCAGAATTGTGCATCGTTTGCTCCCGAGACTAGTTCATTAAAATTCCCAACAGGCAGGGCAACAATAGTACTTTGGAGGCTGAATTTTGCAAGTCTCCTGACACAAACCCTCACCCTCAAATCCCTGGGGACATGGCAAGGATCCCAGATCACAGAAACACCAAGTCTCTTTTTATCCTGTGCTGCCTCTTTGATGGGCAAGAATTCTGAGGATGGAGCAATATCATCCCACCACTGAGCTCAGACTTCCCTTTAAGGGTTTACTGTTGAAACATATAAAAATATCATCCTAAGGTTACCAACATGATGAGATTAGCAAGTAAGTGGCAGAAAAACAGCTGAAAAGATGTTATTACCCACTCCCCCCAACCCCAGCATTTGGTATTCCAGCCCTCAAATTCTAAAATAAACATTCATTAGAATTCACAAAAGTGAAATTCCAAAATGCCTTTGAAAGTAGTCAGTGAATGAATCTCAAAGTAATCTTGCTTGTTAAGCCTGAAAGATAACTTGCAGAGTCTGTAAATTAGCCATATGTGGAATTCTACTTTGGGAAATTTGGGTTAGCATTCATCTTCTATGTTATGACGCAAACACCACTCACTTAACTTTGGTAGTGGGGGTGGGAAGGCCAAAGAAGCAAAAATTCATAAAGTGCCTACTATGTGCCTATGCTAAACACTGCATCAACATGATCTCAATTTAGGATATGGGAGGTACTGTGTCATGAACAATCTAAAATGGCAGCAGATACAAAGGCCGACCTTGTTGGGTTCCAGAATGCATATTGATGTTATCATTGTTGTTATTTGTAGCATGTCATTTATTTGCTAACTTTATTTCTCATTTTTATTGAATGATTATCATTACACAATTACAGGCCATTCAAAGTCTAGAATTCATAAGAACTTTCAAAGTCAAATCTAATTTCTATGGGCCTGGGATTTTCCTGGGAAAGATTCACACTATCTTTTAAAATGACTGGGTTAATTGATCAGACCATGCCCTCCTCAGTTCTGAGTCAGCAACGTGACTCAGTTTGAAAGTGAAGGAAATCTAGGATTCTAAGGGTCAAGTCCCAGACCTCAGAGGTCTTGATAATGCAGAAAAGTTAGGAAGAAAAAACCAATGACTCTTCTGGCTAAAGAGGGGGCTCATGGTCACTGCATAGACAACAAAAGAGAGCCAAAGGCATTGGTTAAAAAGCAAAAGGAGAAGCTGAAAGTTCCCAGGAAGAACTGAGATAAATATATATATATATGATGGGAGATGCCAACTAAAAACGTATTTCAGTTCCAACCACCTGCTGAGACTGGAGAGCAGAATTGACTTTTCCTCTCTGACTTTCCAGAGCAAAGTGATAAAAATGGTAGATATTCCCTATTTTAATGCCTTCTATCTTGTTATGGTGCCTAGTACATGCTCACTAGACTGTAGCAAGGTCTATGGACTTCCCTAATCTCAGTCACTCTGGGCAAAATTCTCTCTTCATCACTGGTCCTCATGATAGCTTGTCCTTGATGTCTCCTTCCAGTCTCATCCTCTTTTCCTTTATTTCTCCAATCTCACCTTTTAGCTTTGTCATTGATAATAAAGGGAAACTTTAGCAGACATTTTAGGACTTAGCTGTGTGAAGAGTTTGCTATGTTTGGCTTTGTTGGTTAGAATCATGGGAGGCAGCAAGATATCATAGTAGTGATCAATAAAACAGGGTTCAAATCATGTCTTTATTGAACTTGACTTCATGACTTCTCAAAGGGAGCCCACTGATTGAATGAATAGAACACTGGACTAGGGAGTCAGGAAAGATTTGCAGAAGAAACTTGCTAGCTGATTTACCTGGAAAAGTCACTTATTTTCTGTCTCAGTTTCCTCATCTGTAAAATGGAGACAATATACCTGCCTCCCAGGGGTTTATATCAATAAAAAAGATAATAGTTATGAAGTGCTTAGTGAAGCTTAAATCAATATATAAAAGCTATTACTGTTGCTATTAAGATTATTGATATGTATTGGTATCATTAATATTTAATAATAATAGATCATGGATAAATCAGCTAACCCAAGTCTCAGCTTTCTTGTCTAAAAAAACAAAGGGGGAGGACGAAGTGGTCTCTTCTAACCTAATAGCCTGTGTTTTAACAGTCTGTGTTCAAAATTTGACCACTTGTGAGGTACATTATTGCCTTAAAAAAATCCCCCCCCTAAAAAAGTTTAACAACCAGCTTTCCAGGAAAAAAAAATGTACCCATATCACACTTTCAAATTTAATCTTTATTATTATTAGCTCCATCTCTTTTTAAAGTCTAGATGACCAACAAAACATGAAATCAAATCTTGATTCATAGCATTTGCTGAGTTTATAAATGATCACGCTGAAAATTTAACAATCAGGTCTCAGGAGTCAGCTCAATTTGGCTCCCCCAACCCACTGCTGACATCTCTTAATTTCTATAATTCTAAATTCATTTTCTGCTACTGACTTCCAAGGAAAATTGGACAAAGTTCTCCAGTTCTCTAGACTTATTTTCCTCATCTTTAAGACCTATACAATGAGACTTACCTTTGCTATTTTTGTTGTTTTTATTATTTACTTCCCTTATTTATTCATCCTATTTATTTACTTATTTTGTGAGAAAAGTATGCTATAAATGCATTACTTGTCTTTATAAAACATCACCTCAATGTCTGCTATTATTTTAATAGCCATAACACTATCATGAGGTAAAAAAAAGACAGAACTGCTGAAGCCTGGTATATGGTGACAGTGAATGGTAACCTTAGAAGAGGAGATACTAATTGCTATCACTCACCAGGCTAGTCTCCTCCCTAACTCATATATTTATTTAGTATGTCTGAAAAAAAAAATCCAACCCAAACTTGCCAAGCCCTCAGTCATGACAATTTTGCCATCATCATTAGATGTGCATCCACCACTCTGCCTATCTGGTATCTGCCAACCTCTTGCTTAATTGCTGGCAGCCTTTCCATTATTTTTGTCTCTGTCTCTGGCTGTATGTCTCTGTCTGTTTCCAGACTCTGGCTCTGACTCTCTGTCTCCCTCTCCTACTCTTCTCCCTTCTCCCCCTCTCTTTCTCTCCTCTTTTTCTTTTCTTCCCTCCTTCCCCCTCTTTCCCCCCTTTCCTTTCCCTTTCTTTGCCCTTCCCTCTCCCTCTCCTCTTCCACCCTTCTACTTCTTCCTTTCCATTGCTCTCCCTCTGTCTCCTCCTCTTCTTCCTCTTTTCTTTTTTCTTCTTCCTTTCTCACCCTATCTCCTTCTCTTTTCCTCCCTATTTTCTTCCTCCTTTTCCTTTTTCTTTATTTCCTTCTCTATCCCTTTTTGTCTTCTTTTCTTTCCCTTCTTTACTTCTTTTCCTCCCCTTTTCCCTTTTATCTCTCCCTCCCTGCCCTCTACCACCTCTTCTCCCACCCCCCATTTCTCCTTCTCGGGTCTATAATTCAAATAGTGAAAACCAAAGAAAGATATAGTCATTGTTTATACAGAGATGCCACACCACATATTTAGACAGTAGCACCTATTCAAACAGCACCTGTGTATTCCAAATAAATGGATTTTTCCAGGGAATTAAAGTTTATTATACTTCAAATACTAAAATTTGCTTTTTTTAATGGTGACAAAGTATGTTATACAAAACCCTCCCTTGGTCTTTTATAGCAAAACATCCTTCAGTAATTCAAAGATGTAGGATTCCTAGGTGGAGCCATCATTCCTACCCCATTAACCACTCACTCCCAGTGGCCCCCAACCTAGGTGACCTAAAAATGCAGTCCTCATATGACTAACAGGATGATAAACCTTTCATAACTGAACTGGAGGGGTTCCTGGACCACACATGGTCAGAATATCATGTGATTTATACTTAGGGATCAACAGAATCAAACTACCATAATCGCACTGAACAGAATCTAACCCATTTCTAGTAATTCTAGGATATTGTGAAAAACATTGAAAGAACTGGGGACATTTAGCTCAAAGAAGAAAAGTCTGGGGTGAGTAGGGTGGGCTAGATTTTATTCTATCTGATCCCAGAGGAAAACACCAGGAGCCAAGAGAGAAGGTTGAAAAGAAGCATAGTTTTGAAGGATATCAGGAGTTGAAACCAGTCCTAAAAATGACTGTTGTCCCGAAATGGAATTTTGTGCCTCTAAGATGCAGTAGGTTACCCTTCATTGGACATTAGTTAGACAATTAGACCTTTCCAGGAGAGTTCTTGTTTTTTTAGGTTTTTGCAAGGCAAATGGGGTTAAGTGGCTTGCCCAAGGCCACACAGCTAGGTAATTATTAAGTGTCTGAGACCGGATTTGAACCCAGGTACTCCCGACTCCAGGGCCGGTGCTTTATCCACCACGCCACCTAGCCGCCCCTTCAGGAAAGTTTTGAAGGAGTTTCATGTCAGGATATGGACTAGACAAGATGGTCACTATAAATCAGAGGTTCTTGACCTGGAGCATGTGAACTTCACATATTCCCTTACTCATATTTTGATAACTATTTTAAGTATTTTAGCCTAATATTTATTAAGCATCTACTCTGGCAGCCATGTTGTATCATAGTACATTGTGAACTGGATTTGGAGTCAGGAGGATTTATCTTCCTGAGTTCAAAAAGGCCTCAAGTTGTATGACTCCGGGTAAGTCACATCCCCCCTGCTTGCCTCTGTTTCATCATCTGTAAAATGAACTGGAGAAGGAGATGGCAAATCACTCCAGGATCTCTGTCAAGAATTCCTCAAGTGGGATCATGGAGAGTTGGGCATGATTGAAATGACTTAACAACAAGCTGCAGTTTCTATATTTTTGTCACTGTGCTGAGTTGGAGATGCAAAAAATGTTTAAAAGCAAACTAGTTTCTCTTCTGATGGATATCACAGTTGAGTTTAGAACATTCTGGGAAGAGTTCCATGGACCTCACCAGACTGTCCAAGGGGTTCATGACACGCAATGGGATTTAAGAACCCTTACCCAAGATTCGAGTCCAGAGTTTCACCTACTGATTACAATGCTTTATCTGCTAATTATGTATTTCACCTACACCTCTTTGTGCAGACAAGGTCTCCCCATTAGAGTGTAATCGTGTCCAGAGAGTAGGTGCAGCTTCATTCTCTGGGGGGGGTTGGTACCCCTGATACTTAGGCCAGTACCTGACTCAGTAAGTACTTAATTAAATGCTTACTGATGAACTGATTGATTAATAGATGAGGAATGTCACATGGGACATGGTTGGCAGGGCCTTTTGAGACACTCTGTCTCTGAGTTCCTTTGGAAATGATCTATTTTCCACCTGAAATTTAAATGCATGTGTTGTTTGTGATGTGAAGCTGTGAAGGGCCTCAATATATGTGGCTATGTCACCCCTATTATTTAAATGACAAGGAGATCCCCTGCCTGGGCTTTAGCCTGGGAGTCACAAGGCTGAATCATTTTTAACTGTAAACTTAAATTCAGTCAGTGAAGAAAAAAAGATAGAGATCAGACAACCTCTCACATGCTAATTAATTTTTTAATAAAAGTTATTCCAAAGGTATCTTTCACACTTATTATGTGATCCAAAGGAAGTCATTGATCTTTCTTGAATTTCAGTTATTTAATCTATAAGATGAGGAGAGTAGACTCTATCCTTATAACCCTGTGATGCCAGCCCAAGAAAGAGCATGGCATTGGATCTCCTGGATAAAGAGCCAGAAGAGACCTCAAAAATCATGGAAGTCAATCCCCTTATTTTACAGAGGAGGAAACAGACCTAGGGAGGTCAAAGTAATTGCTAAGAATCACAGGATTTGTCAGTTTCCCAGGTAGGATTTGAAACCAGGTCTTCCTGCCTCCAAATTGACTGATCTATTATTCACTGTGTCATGTCCAAACTTAGGTATTTGTGCTTTGGTCCTGTGCTTCATTATCCTTCAATAATTCTGCCCACAATCAAGTCTGAATCTATGAGAGCTATAAATTTTTATAGTATAAACATGGAAAAATTTTTGTTTCCCCTACACACACCCTTAGGGTATACTTACACTCACTTTGGTATTTCTTAATTCCTATTATCCATTTTTATAAATCATAGAACTAGCTAGTCATGTAGCTCTTCTGTGGACAAAAAAAAATCCACTATCTTCATTCTCTCTAGAGATTCAGATTCTGACATCAAATCTATACCATAAACCAGAGATAAGCAACATAGTTAGATTATTTGGGACTGGGGAGCACTGGATATGTTACTGGAGACTAATAAGATTCTTTCATGTTTCAAGAACAGTTCCCATCTTGGGCTCTGATTGGCTTTGGACTTGCAAGCCGAGGTACAGGAAGGTGGCCTCTGCATTCCCCAGGCTGTAGAAATGCCTTTTGGAAAATGACCCCACTCTATTGTTATTCTGTCCTTTGCATAGTAACTTTTATGAAAGTTTAGTGAGGGGTGGGAAAAAACCCCAATATCAACAACCAGGAAAAAAAATAACTTAACCAGGCCATTAAAGAAATGACCAGAATGTATCTGGCCAAGAGTTCAGATGTGAAACCACCAGGGAGTCAGATAATGAGCCAAGTGTATTTTCCCATCAACAGCTGTGAAGGCTGGAGTCCCAAAGCAAACATTAGTGATGAAGGTCTTATATGGATTTGAGACATCATGTGTGAAGATTGGTTCCATTAAAAACAATGGACACATGGGATGTAAAATAGTCAATTCTTCCTCCTCTGGGGTGTGGAGAGGGCAACCTTCCTGGGTCCCTCGGATTCTACTTTTCTCAAGCCCAAGAAAGGGAAATAACTTGTTTTTTTCAAACTCATAAGAGCATATGGGTTGGTAGGAAAGTCTAGAAACCTCCTTTAGAGGAAAAGAAAAAAGGAAAAAATCCTACAAGGTCTAGTTGCTTCAGGATTTGAAGTGGGCCTGAGGGTCCACAAAAAGAGACCTACTTCAGGTAAAGAGCAACCTAAGAGGGGATGTTATATAAATTTACTAATATATCTTAGGCCACAGCTTCGATTCAGGTTATGCTGTAGACCAGATATGAATCTGGATTTATTTACTTTTAAGTGGTTTCTTTTTGACAGCAATTGTGCTTGGGTCTGGAGATACCAAGGCAAAAGGGAACAGTTCCTTCCTTCAAAAGGTCCTTCCCTGTAGCCTATGATGTGTTAGGCCTTTGGTCTATGCTAAAGTTTGGGGACAAAAACAAACTTGGGAATCTAGAGAACTGACACCAAACTGAGCCTCAGTTTGTCCTCCAGTGAAATAGAGAATTCCATTCATGGGCTCATGGGTCCCTGGGTCATAGGGTTACAGATTTAGAGAGGGGAGTGACTTCAGAAGAGAGTTGCAGTCCAACTCTCATTTCATAGATGAGAAAAAGTGAGGCCTGAGGAATAAAATTATATAGGCAGTTTGGATTTGAATCCAAATCCAGTTCCCTTACACTGTATTATCCATTTAACAGTTGTTCAGTGAGTGGGTAAAGGCCTGGATCTGAGGTCAAGTGGTCTGAATCTGAGGACCATTTCTGCTACTTATTCTGTATGTAATGTGTGACAAGTCACTTTAGCCATTGCAACTTTGGGTAAGGTGAACATTATTTTGCTTAATGAAGAAACTTCCTCAAGGGATCATTGCCAGGAAAGTGTTTTGTAAATCATAGAGCACTATGTAAATATGAGCTTTTAGTAATAAGGCATTAATAGTTGGGATACTGCACAAAGGGAGTGAGTGATAAGAAAATGCATGGGACTCTCCTAAGGAAGTAGGACCACATGTCATATCCATTGCTGCTCAGATTTTATTGATCCTGGAGACTACAAGTGAGGAGACAGCTTTCCAAGAGGTCCTGGGGATAGTCTAGTCTAGGCTCATTATGCTACTGTCTAGTCTTGTGGTCAAAGAGCCACTTTAATGGAGCAAAAAGAAGCAAGCAGAGTAGTGAGGAACCAGGAATATCTCGGATTTGTCTTTGGGAAGGGCATTCAAGTAGTTAGCAATCAGGAAACTTTCCATGTAAGTGAATTGTGGGCCATGGGGCAGGTTAGAATTTGTTATCTCAGTCTTCTATCCTGTAAGATTATGGATTTGATTATATACTTGTTATATGTTTCCCTCAAGCTCAGACATATTCCATTCTAAGATCCCTGAGTTCTAGCATTCCCTTTTCTAAGTTCTCTTCCAGCTGACATCTTCCCTTCTAAGATCCCTACCAGTTCTGAAATTATCTGTTAGACCCCTTCCAGTTCTGACTTTTTCTGTTCTAAGACCCCTCCTAGCTCTGACCTGTCCCATCCTCAGGGCTCTCCAGCTCTGACATTCTATGTTCTGAAGACCATCTCATATGAGATCACTCTATGTGAGAAAGAAACTTTATAAAACATAGAATGCTTTCTGAATGGGAGTTTTCTTTATGATTCATGTCTATTTCCCAACTCCCTCAGTTGTCTGTGCTCTTTCCCTGTTTTCTTTTACAAATAAGAATAATCTTATAAAAATATTGTAGCTTCTATTTTTGCTTTACCTTGTTTTCCAATATATTCTCCCCACCTCCATTTCACACTGAGCCAATCTTCCTTTGTAAGAAATATTTAAAAATAAAGAGGAAAACAATGTTTGCTAATGCTTCAATGAGTCTTGAAGTTTTAAATATTTCCATACAACTACCCCTCTCTCCAATCTTCGAAGACAGGAGGGAGATACCTTTGCTCTTTTTAGTCAAAACCAATAATCCCAAAATGATCTGACACTTCCTTGCATTCATTTGTTGGCCCAGTGGAATGTAAGCATCTTAAGGGTAGAGACTGGTCAGTTTTCATCTCCCCCCTACCCCATCAGAATCCAGCTCAAGACTTCCATGCAGAAAGGAAGGGCTAAAGTTTAGAGGGCTCAACAGAATTGCTCTCCATGCTTTCTCACTGCTGGAAGCAAAGCCTCCTTCAGGGAAGCCCCCAGAGCCCCTAAGTTCTGCTCCTCAGCTTCCCAGGCAGAGGGGGTGGGCAGCCCCCAAGCTTTCAGATTCAGCCTGGCTACCTGCCCAGTTCACAAAGGCCAGCCACCCCAGCCAAGGCTCATGGCCAGTTCTGGTGGACCAGAGAGTGTTCCAAACAGCAAGACTTTTCAAGAGATCCTTGGAGCCTGGGAAAAAGCAGACCAGATGGGAGTCTCTCTACCTCAGATCTCCTGGAGGCCACATCACTACTGTCCAAGCAGCCGTGGTTTTCATTTCACTCCACCTCCACTTCCAATAATCAACTCTAAAGCACATGAACAGATCTCTCCTTCCTTTTCTTCTTATCCCAAGCCAGGCAGTGTAGGAGGTCCTATCTGCTCAGACACTGACACTGCCTTCCTCCTTCCATATCCTTCCCTGGTTCTCACTGCCAGGCTTTGTCTGCTTTTCTAATCATCCCTGCACTTTCCCGCACTTAAGTCCCTCTGGGATTTCCTTTCCTCCCCTTCTTCTCTCCTTGAACTGAGGTCTTGCTTGGACTCAAGTGTCTTCTTCTGATCTCCTGATATCTCAGACAGCTCAGGGTGAATGCTCACTGTGGTTCAGAGGTGGCCATCATGCTAGAAAGGGTTTCCCATATGCAGTCATGATGTGACTGGCTGTTTGTGGCCAAGGGATGCTGCTGTATTTTAGTACAATTTGGCATCCTGGAAAGAACATGGCACTGGAGTCAATGGCCTGGTTTTGAGTTTGGCCTTAAAATTTACTGCTTCTCCAAATGCTTTCTCTTTGGCACAAAGTCAATATAAGAATGAAACTCCATTGATTATCTCACCTACTTATTTATTAGGTAACAGCTTTTCTTGATTGGTTCAATAATTAAAAAACTGTGTGATTCAGACCTGAAGACCTCCTGGAATCAATCAAAACCCTTGTATAAGATCCTGGACCATGGCCGAAGGATTTTGCATAAAAGGAAAAATGTCAACTTAGAACCAAGAAGTGATTCTAAAAAGTCCCAGCTGGATGAGCCAAGATGGCAGCATGAAGCTAACATGCTCCCGGAGCCTTTCCCTACAAAAGATAAATGAAGCCTCTGTTCTGACATTCCACCAAGAAAAAGAAAAGATTCAAAGAAGTTTTCAACTGTAGACATCATGGAGGATTTTCTGTGAAGGTCTGTCTCTCTTGAGGAAAAGGTAAAGTAAAGTCCAGGAGTTGGGAGAGTGGGACAAAAGACTGGACTGGGTCAGGAACAAACTTAGTCAGAACTTGGACATAAAGAAGAAAATAAAACTGCAAAGGCAAGACCTGGACTGCATAGGCAGCATCTTGGCCACTGACAAGCCAGGGATCAGACTCTAGCCCCAGCAAAATAAAAGCTTAGATCTATACTCCATACTACAGGAGCAGAACTAAAACAAGAAAGATGAGCAGAAAAGCTAAAAGAGGACTCAAAATAGAAATCTACTCTATACACAAAGATGATAGCAATGCCATGTCTGAAGAAGAAATCAGTGAAAAATCACTCACAGGTGAAGTATTGAAACAGACTATAAATTGGACTCAAATACAAAAGTTCATTGGAGAGCTTAAAAAAGAATTTAAAAACCAAAGAAGAGAGGAAGAAGAAGAAAAATGGAAAAAAGAAATGAGAATCATGCATAAAAATTGTGAAAAATTGTGTAAGAAATCAACTCCATTAAAAGTAAAAATGCTGGGGCAGCCAGCCCTGGAGTCAGGGGAACCTGAGTTCAAATCAGGCCTCAGACACCTAATAATTACATAGCTGTGTGACCTTGGGCAAGCCACTTAACACCATTGCCTTGCAAAAACCTAAAAAAAAGTAAAAATGCTGAGTAAATTTTAGTTAACAGATTTAATCCAGAGAGGGAATGAGATCCATTCCCATGTCTGTTTAAAAAATCTATCCTAATCTACAGGGGAAGGGGAGACTGGGAAAGGGTAAGATAAGGGAAGAGGGAGCTTATAAAAGGGAAGACAAAGTACAAGTGAAAATAAAATGAAAGCTAAATTTTTAAAAGAAAAATAAAGGGGCGGCTAGGTTGCACAGCGGACAGAGCACCAGCCTTGGAGTCAGGAGTACCTGGGTTCAAATCCGACCTCAGACACTTAATAATTACCTAGCTGTGTGGCCTTGGGCAAGCCACTTTACCCCATTGCCTTGAAAGATCTAAAGAAAAAAAAATCAAAAGGGAAAGGTAGTAAAATTTTTATGAGGTGAGGAAGAATGAAAGAAAAGAATAGAGAAAAATATAAACAGAGAAAGATAACATGGAAGGAAATACAGAATCAGTAACCTTAACTGTAAATGTGAATGCCATTAAGTGTCCCAAAAATCAGAAGTGAATAGCAGAATGGATTAAAAACAAGAATCCTACAATATGTTGTTTACAAAAAACACATTTGAAGCAGAGAGATACAACCCAAATAAAGAAAATTATAAACTAATTTCCCTAATAAATATTGTTGCAAATATCTTAAATAAAATTTTAACAATGAGACTACAGCATGTTATTACTAGTATAATACACCAAGATCAGGTAGGATTTATATCAGGTAGGTAGGGGTGGCTCAACATTAAGAAAACACTCAAAATAATTAAACATATCAATAGCAAAACCAATAGAAATCCAATGATTATCTCAATACATGCTGGAAAAGCCTTTGATAAAATACAACATCCATTCCGATTAAAAACACTAGAAAGTTTAGGAATAAATGTGGTTTTACTCAAAATAACAAATAGTATCTGTCTAAAACCAGCAACAAATATTATACATAATGAGAATAAACTCTGAGCATTTCCCATAAAATCAGGGGTGAAACAGGAATGCCCATTATAACTATTACTTTTCAATTTGGTATTAGAAATGCTAGTTGTAGCAGTCTGGAACTATGCCCAAAGGATAACAAAAAATGAGCATACTCTTTGATCCTGCAATACCTCTACTGGGCCTATACCCTGAAGTGATGATGAAAATAGGTAAAAACATTACTTGCACAAATATATTCATAGCAGCCCTGTTTGTGTTGGCAAAGAATTGGAAATCAAGTAATTGTCCTTCAATTGGGGAATGGCTTAGCAAACTGTGGTATATGTATGTCATGGAACACTATTGTTCTATTAGAAACCAGGAGGGATGGGAATTCAGGGAAACCTGGAGGGATTTGCATGAACTGATGCTGAGTGAGATGAGCAGAACCAGAAGAACATTATACATCCTAACAGCAACATGGAGGTAATGATCAACCTTGATGGACTCACTCATTCCATCAGTGCAACAATCAGGGACAATTTGGGGCTGTCTGTGATGGAGAATACCATCTGTATCCAGAGAAAGAACTGTGGAGTTTGAACAAAGACCAAGGACTATTACCTTTAATTTAGGAAAAAAACCTGATATCTTATTGTATGATCTTTCTGTCTCTCATCACATTCAATTTGGATCAATGTGTTCCATGGAAACAATGTAAAGACTGGTAAATTGCTTTCTGTGGGGGGGGGTAGGGAGAGGGAAATAAGATTAGGGGAAAAATTGTAAAACTCAAAATAAATAAAATTTTTGAATTTTTAAAAAAAGAAATGCTAGTTGTAGCAATAAGAGAAGAAAAAATTGAAGGAATCAGAATTGGCTATGAGGAAACAAAACTTTCACTCTCTGCAGATAATAAAATGGTACAGTAGTAGAACCCAAGAAAATCATCTAAAAATTCCTTGAAACAATGAGCAAATTCAGCAAAGTAGCAGGATATGAAATAAACTGATATAAATCACCAGCATCTCTATATATAAATAACAAAGCCCAAGAGCAAGAGATAGGAAGAGAAATTCCATTTAAAATTACTATAGACAACATTAAATAATTGGGAATCTATCTCCCAAGACAAACCCAGAAACCATATGAACACAAATGTAAAACACTTCTCATCCAAATAAAGTCAGATCTAAATAATTGAAAAAATGTCAAATACTCATGGTTAACTTGAGCTAATATAATAAAAATGACAATTCTACCCAAATTAAATTACTTATTCAGTGCCATGCAACTCAAATACCAAATAACTACTTTAATGAGCTAGAACAAATAGTAACAAAATTCATCTGGTGCAACAAAAAGTCAAGAATAGCAAGGGAACTGATAAAAACAAAAGGAAAGGAAGGTGGCCTTGGCTCCTTCAAGGCCAGGTCTACCAGATCTAAAACTATATTATAAAGTGGCAATCATCAGAATTGCCTGGTACTGATTAAGAAATAGAATAATGAATCAATGGATTAGGACTGGTTCAAAAGAAAAGCAGTAAACGACCTCAGCAATCTACTGTTTGACAAACCCAAGGACATCAGCTCCTGGGATAAGAATTCATTGTTTGACAAAAATTGTTGGGAAAACTGGAAAACAGTAAGGCAAAAACTAGGCATAGATCTCACACCATGTATGAAAATAAGGTGAAAATGGGTACAGGATTTAGACATAAAGAGAAATACCATAGGGGCAGCTAGGTGGCGCAGTGGATAAAGCACTGACCCTGGAGTCAGGAGTACCTGGGTTCAAATCAGGTCTCAGACACTTAATAATTACCTAGCCATGTGGCCGTGGGCAAGCCACTTAACCCCAATGCCTTGCAAAAACCTAAAGAAAAAAAAAGAGAGAAACACCATAGATAAATTAATAGGCCAATAGACCAAGCAATACTCTATCAAAGCTATTGAAGGGGATAACTTTATAACCAAACAAGAATTAGAGTGCATTATAAATTGCAAAATGAATGATTATGACTATATTAAATTTTAAAAGTTTTTGCACAAATAAAATCAATGTTGCCAAAATTAGAAGGAAAGCAGAAACTGGGAAACAATCTTCACAACTAGTAGTTCTGATAAAGGTCTCATGTCTAAAATATAGAGAGAATTGAATCAAATGTTTAAGGTTACAAGTCATTCCCCAATTGACAAATGGTCAAAGGATATGAATAGACAGTTTTTAAATGAAATTAAAGCTATATATAATATGAAAAAATGCTCCAAATCACTATTGATTAGAGAAAAGCAAATTAAAACAACAATGAGGTATCATCTCATACCTATTAGACTAGCCAAGACGAGAAAAAGGGAAGATGATCAATGTTGGAAAGGATGTGGGAGGACTGGGACACCAATACATCGCTAGTGGAGTTGTAAACGCATCCTACCTTTCTGGATAGCAATGTGGAACTATACACAAAGAGCAATAAAACTGTTTATACCTTTTGACCCAGCAATTCCAATTCTAGGCCTATATTCAGAAGGAATTATCAAAAAAAAGGAAAAGTCCTACATATTCCAAAATATTCATAGCAGCTCTCTTTGTGGTGGCAAAGAAATGGAAATTGAGGGAATGTCCACCAATTGGGGAATGGCTAAACAAGTTATGGTACATGAATACTATGGAACACTGTTCTATAAAAAAAAAACAACCCACAAATGGTCTGACGCTAAAGAAGCATAGAATGACTTATGGGATCTGATGCTGAGTGAAGGGAGTAGAACCAAGAAAACAATGTACATGTTAACAACAACATTGTGAGATGAACATCTTTGATGGAAGCAGCTCCTCTCAACAGTTTAGAGAGCCAAGACAACTGTATCAGACCAGCTATGGACTATGTTATCCCCATCTAAAGGAAGAACAACAAAACAAAGCAAAACAAACACACACATACACACACACACACACACGTAAAACTATTCAGAATTTGATAAGCACTTTATAAACAAATTTTTTTGTGTATCTCTTTCCCTTAATCCTAATTCCTCATACCAGAAATAACTAATCTATAAACATGACTCTCAAAAATATGCATGTACAATACTAACCTGACTGTTCGCCACTGGGGGGGAGAGGAGGGAGGGTGAAAGGAAATTTTGTAACTTAAAAAAATACATGTACGTATGGATGAAAATTTATTCATTTATTAATTAATTAATTTTTATTAAGAGGGAGATTCTGAATATCTGGAAGTAGGTAACTTAGAGTGGGTATTATTATTCCAGGAGATCCCAGAGTAACAAAGGTAGAACAGCCTAGCAAAGAAACAGTCACTCACTCTACAAACATCTCAGAATAGAAAAGCTAGGTTGGAGGAAAGTCCCAAGAAAAAGTACGGTCATTCCCTAACTTTCCCAATAGGGTACTTTCTATCCTCAGGTACCACTAGGATATTACCCATTGTTTCCTTACCCAGTATTTTCAAATAAGATAAATTTTACCTCAACCACAAACAGGATAGGAGTTAGCTGGTAATAGATATGTATAAATCAGACAAAGGACCCAATCTTTGTCTAAATGTTAGGATTTTTTCTTCCTGGGTATGTGAGGTTAAGTGTGATTATCTCAGAACTTCTTTTCTTTTTAATGAAATCTCCCTAAAGCCAAAGAGGAGGAAACCTCTTGGGTCTTTGGAGATGTTTTATTGCACTCCAGCTAGTTATTAAAGCAAGACTTTACGCTAAGTTTTCAGAAGATAAAGAGACACAGCAAAATGTAATTATGGAATTTTAGAACTGGAAGGATTTCAAAAACCGGCTAGACCAATGCAGCTCAAGTGAGCCCCAACAAAGAATAACAGCAGTCCAATGGAAAATGATCTAAGATTGGGGAAACAAAGTCTAGTTTCCTCTTCTGCCTGATTCGATAATCTTGGGAAAATTAATCAGTCAATGAACATATATCAAATAAATTTGGGTGACAGGATCTGGCTTAAGTTCTAGAGAATCCAAAGGGGGAAAAAAGGCAAAAGTCAGCTGATTTGCTGTGCAAGTCATTATTACTATTTATGTGTTAGGAGCTGTGCTAATTTCTGAGAATCTGAAGAAAAGCAAATGCTATGTAATAGGAGAGAAACATATTCATGACTGGGTGAATACAAGATATCTGCAGGGAATGCAAATGGTATCAATCAAAAGCAATCTTAAAGGGAAGTATTAGAGAGAGGTGAATTGGGAAGGGTCACCCTCAGAAAATCACATTGGAAGTGAGAAATCCAGGAATTTAAGAAGCATAAGTGAGGCATGGAAGAGAGACAGTACAAAGGTGAGGAATCGGGGAATCATGTGTCGTGTGTAACTGAATTATAGAGTCCTTGGAGGGAGTGAGGTACAAGACTGGTAGGGTAGGAAGGAGCCAAAATGTGAAGTGTAGAACCCTTAGGGATCATAGACCTTTTTTTACAACTTGTACTACCTGCTTAGGAGTAATGGCCTTTATTAGGTGAGAACTTTTCTTGATTGTTTCAAATAGAGAAAATTAATTGAGACAAGGGTCTGTACACCTCCTTGAATCAATCAAGGCCATTGGATGAGATTCTAGACCATGCTATAAGGCATCTAGAACCATGGATAGATTCTGAAAGTCTAGAACTGTAAAAGTTGGAGGATGCATGATATTTCATGACAAAACTGGTTCTACTTACCTGAAAGAAATTCAGAGGCAATAAAGGGAAACCTCACTATTTTGAAGACAAGGAAATTAAATCTCAGGGAAGTTAAGTGACTTTTTCAAGATCATATAGATAGTAATCACCTAAAGTTGGATTTGAACAGAGGTCCTGACTTTAAAACTAGTCAGTAATAGGAGAGAGTTTGTACAAATATGGTGGCTGGGAGGTTTAAATGAGTTTGTATGTGTAATGCTCCCAAAGAAAGTTTTCCAGTTTGCCTGGACTGTGAAGCCTGTGAAGAACAATCCCCAAGATAAACATGTTCCAATATTGGGAATGTCTAGGCATGGAGATGAATGTTTGTGAATTTTTTTCAAAAAGAGCATCAGTGGAGCATTGGATTGAAAAACTATTTGGGAAATAGATAGTATAGGGTCACCAAGGCCTAAGGACCTTCTGATTTCTCTTGTAGACCATAAAGTCTACAAGCCAAAACAACTTTGCAGATCAATGTACTACTATTTAAAAATATAATTTTTTTCATCTTGTCATTTGATCTTCAATAACAAAATCCTAGAAAGCAACCAGGATTAACATTTCCCACTATGGTTCTTCTCTACCCCTTCAATCAATAATTAATCAAAATTTCTGGCCAAGATGGCACAGAGAAGTGGTACTGTCTTAAACTTTCCTGGCTTTACCTCAGAACTAATATGACCTAAGCCTCTTAATAGACTTTGTATTACCAAAACCTAGAGAAAAACTTAGGAGAAGAACATCTCCCAACAAGGTCTGTCTCAGGGGAAGGTGGATGAGCTGGGGGCAGAGATCAGAAAGCCAGGGCAGAGGTGGTGGGGTGAGGCCCAGGGACTAACCTGAGAATTGTTGCAGGAGCTTTGTCTATGTGAGCAACAGGTAGGAGAGCTCCAGCAAGGCTGGAGGGAGAGTTCCAGCACAGTGGGCAAGAGAACTCCAGAGTGCAGCAACTCATCAATTTGGTCATCTTGGCTGAGTTGGAAGACCAGGACCACACAGCCCTCTATTTTCAGTGGAATTCCTGCATTTCCAGTTGAGTCCCACCCCCCATCCCTGTGGGGGAAAGTGATTCCCAGAACAAACACAGTAACAACTTCCCCCCTGCTACCTCAGGGTCAGGTGTGGGCAGCAGATCTTGAGTACTGAATGAGGATTAAGAAGTTTAATTATCTAGCCCAAGGGTCTAGCTTACTTTCTTCAAGGATAACCTGGATCTGCTATGCCTCCCCGCCCCCAGGTCTAGGGAGTGGGCCACTAATCAAGGTCACAGACACTCCAGAGAGAGCAACAAGCACCTCCTACTGGCTGGCCCACGTGGAGTAACTAAAGCTGGTGAGCAAAACCACTAAAGATTACAATACCAAAGGTTTTGAAACCAGTCCCTCTCCCAACACAAGGTACTAAGAAAATGAAGAAAAACTAAGGGAAAGGTGGGGGGAGGGTCCACTGAAAGTTATCTAGAAGACAAAGATCCTAGCTCAGAGAGATCTAGAATTTCTGAGGAGAATATTAATTGGTCTCCAACCCAGAAAGACTTCTTATAAGAATTCGAGAAGAGTTTAAATATCAATTGTGGGGGAGCAGCTAGGTGGCCTAGTGGATGAAGCACCGGCCCTGGAGCCAGGAGTACCTGGGTTCAAATCCGACCTCAGACACTTAATAATTACCTAGCTGTGTGACCTTGGGTAAGCCACTTAACCCCATTTGCCTTGCAAAAACCTAAAAAAAATCAATTGTAAAAACTGGGAAAAGAAATCCAAGAGAAAATGAACATTTTTAAGATAAAATTATCATTCTGCAAAAGGAAAACACCACAACTGGGCAAATGGAAAACTCCTTCAAAACCAGAATTGGTCAACTGGAAAAGGAATTACAAAAGGTAAATGAAGAAAATTCTTCTGTAAAAAGAAAGACTGGGATCTGTGAAAACTAATGACTTCATGAGACAACAAGAATCTGTTAAACAAAACCAAAAAAAAAATTAAAAAAATGGAAGAAAATGTAAAATACCTCAATGGCAAAACAACTGACCCGGGGAATAGATCCAAGGAAAACTGCCCTGATAACATGGAACCAGAGGGCAAAATAGTTACTGAAAGAATACATGGATTACCTACTGAATGGGATCCCAAAATGAAAACACCAAGGAATGTTGTGACCAAATTCCAGAACTATCATATAAAAGAGATAATTCTGCAAGCAGCCAGAAAGAAGCAATTTAGATACCAAGGAGCAACAGTAAGCAGTACACAGGACCTGACAGCATCAACATTAAGGGATCTAAGGGCCTGGAATATGATATTCTGGAGAGCAAGGGAGCTTGGAATTCAGCCAAGAATTCACTCTCCAGCAAAACTGAACCTTCTCTTCTAGGGGAAAAGATGGACATTTAAAAAATAGGAGACTTCCAACATTTCCTGGCGAAAAGATCAGAGCTAAATAGAAAATTTGGACTTGAAACAGGAGATTCAAGAAATACATGAAAAGATAAAAAATGGAAAAGAAAAATAAATTATCTGATAAGATGAAACTGGCTATATCGCCACCTGGAAAAAAAGATTCTCATAACTCTTGAGAATTGTAACTCTATTAGAAAGGCTATACTGAGCCAGAAATAATGAATACTCATGACTTATCTATGAATCAGATAGAATGATTTAAAAACCTTATCTCCTTAAAAAGTGGGAGGCAGTAAAGAGACAGGAGGATGAAGGAGAGTGAATGGGGTAAATTACATTAAATGAAGTGGCACAAAGGACCTATTACAAAAGTGGGAAAGAAGAGAGGAGTTGAGGACTGCCTGAATCTTACTCTCATTAGATTTGGCTCACAGAAAGGTTAACACACACACCCACACATTCAGCTAAGTTTGGAAACTTATCTTCTTATCTTACCTTTCAATTAAGAGGAGAAAGGGGGAGGTGGGAGCAAAAGAGGAAATGACACAAGGAAATGAAGAAAGAAGGGGAAAGAAAGGGGAGGGGATTGGATATAAAGGGAAAAACACTGAAGGGGATGGTATTCAGAAGTAAAATACTGGGGGGAAATGGATAAGGTGCAAAAAAGAGGAAAAATACTGAGGGGAAATAGCATGAAGGGCAATAAAGAGTTAGTAATTATAACTTTGAATGTGAATGGGATGAACTCTCCCATAAAAAGTCAGTAAATAGTAGAATGGATTAAAAAACAGAATCCTACAATATGCTGCTTATAAGAAACTGATTTGAAGCAGAGAGATAAAAACAGAGTAAAGATAAAAGTTTGGAGAAGAATATATTATGCTTCACCTGAAGTGAAAAAGGCAAGGGTAGTGATCCTTACCTCTGACAAAGCAGTTGCAAAAATGGATCTCATTAAAAGAGATCAGGAAGGAAACTATATCCTCCTAAAAGGTACCATAGACAATGAAGCAATTTCAGTACTAAGTATGTATGTACCATTGGTACAGCATTCAAATTCTTAGAGGAAAAGCTGAATGAGTTACAGGAAGACAGACAGTAGAACTCTACTGGTGGTAGAACACAACCTCCCCTCTCTCAGAATTAGACAAATATAACCATAAAATAAACAAGAAGGAAATTAAGGAGGTAAATAGAATGTTAGAAAAACCTTTGGAGAAAATTGAATGGTAATAAAAGGGAATATATTTTTTCTGCAATACATGGCAAATACACAAAAACTGACCACGTACTAGGGCATAAAACTTTATAATCAAATGCAGAAAGGCAGAAATAGTGAATATTTCCTTCTCAGACCATAGTTCAATAAAAACCATATACAATAATGGGCCATGGAGAGATAGACTTAATACTAATTAGAAACTAAATGATCTCATTTTAAAGAATGAGTGGATCAAACAACAAATTATAAGAATTAATGATTGCATTCTAGACAATTACAATATCAAGACAAAATACCAAAACTTATGGGATATAGCCAAGGCAGCTGTCAGGGGGTATATTATAACTTAAAATACTTACATGAATAAAATAAAGAAAAATGAAATCAATGAACTAAGTATGCAACTAAAAAAATTAAAGAACAAATTAAAAACCACCAATTAAATGCCAAATTAGAAATTCTAAAAAAAATAAAGGAGAAATTAATAAAATCAAAAGCAAGAAAACTACTGAACAAATAAATAAAACCAAGAGTTGTTTTATGAAAAAAACTCAATAAAATAGATAAACCTTTGGGTAATTTGATTAAAAAATAAAGAAGAAAACCAAATTACTAGTATCATAAATGAAAAAAGTGAACTTACCACAAATAAGGAGGAAATAAAAGTAATAATTTGGGAACCATATTGTCCACCTGTATGCCAATGCATTTGATAATCTAAGTGAAATGGATGAATATTTACAAAAATATAAGTTGCCCAGGTTAAATGAAGAGGAAATTAAATACCTAAATAATCCTATCTCAGAAAAAAGAGACTCAACAAGCCATCATGGATTCACAAGTGAATTCGATCAAACATTTAAGGAACAACTGGTTCCAATTCTATATAAACTCTTGGGTAAAAATAGGTAAAGATGGAAATGCCTAATTCCTTCTATGACACCAATATGGTGCTGATACCTAAACCAGGAATAGTTAACCCAGAAAAAGAAAATTATAGACCAATTTCCCTATTAAATATAGATGTAAAAATCTTAAATAAATTCTTAGCAAAGCAATTATAGCAAGTTATTACTAGGATAATACACTATGACCATGCAGGATTTATTCCAGGAATGCAGGTTTGGTAATATTAGGAAAACTCTCAGTATAATTGACTATAACAATAATAAACCTAACTGAAATCAAGTGGTTATCTCAATAGATCCGCAAAAAGCCTCTGACAATATATAGCACCCATTTCTACTAAAAACACTAGAGAGCATAGGATGAAATGGATTGTTCCTTAGAATTATGAGCAATATCTATCTGAAATCATCAACAAGTATTATATGCAATGGGGAGAAGCTAGAGGCATTTACAATAAGATCAAAGGTGAAACAAGGATGCCCATTATCATCATTATTATTCAATATTCTATTAGAAATGTTAGGAGGGTGTGGAGCCAGGATGGCTGCATAAAGGCAGGAATTTCTGGAACCTCATTCCTCAAAAAACTCTAAAAGCCATCACATTATGACTCTAGCCAAAATTTAAAGGGGCAGAACCCAAAGAAAGACAGACTGAATGGAATAATTTCCCAGGCCAAGACAACTTAGAAGTTCCATGGGTAAGGTCTGTTTTACTGGGATTGGAGGTTGGAAAAAGCTGCTGTAAGCACAGCTGCAGCCACAGTGCAGCAGGACCAGGTGCCTAGATCCGTGGGGACACCTGGGTTTTTGGCAGAGGGGGCAGTTTCCAGACCTCCTGACCCAGGGCTCACTGGGGAGTAGCTTGAATGGGGTGGTGAGAGAACTCTGTTGCATCAGAGTAAGTGTGGAGCAAGAGCCAGCATCAGAGCAGCCCTGTGGTAAGAACCTGCAGTGAGAATTTGGGAAGCCAGCTTGCACCTCCAGAGCACAGCCCACAGATGGTAAGGGGGTAGGGTGAGATTGCAGAGTTCTCTCTGCCCTCCCTGGGGCATGACTCAGCTGTTTTCCCACACTCAAATATAGGCTGCAGTTTGGGCTCTCATACCACCATAGCCAAGCAGGAACTTTCCTCACAACTCCAGGGCAGAGGAGAGGGCCTCTAGTCATCCACATACCAAAACAAAGGCAAAAGAGCAGTCAGAGCCTCTCAAAAGACCTTAGAGGAATTAATGGCCCTGTGGGTTGTCCCTCAAACCCTCAAAGCCTTGGAAGTGCAGTAAATCAGTAATAGGCTGAGGAAATGAGCAAACAAAAAAAGAAAATAAGAAGACTCTGACCTTAGAAAATTACTTTGGTCCCATGGAATATTCAGGAGATGACAAAATCAAAGTTTCTGTACCCAGAATTTCCAAGAGAAATAAAAAATGTGCTCATGCTATGGATGAGCTCAAAAAAGACTGTGAAAAGCAATTAAGGGAGATACAGGAAGAATTGGGAGGAGAAATGAGAGTGATACAGATAAATCTTGAAACCCAAATCAGCAGCTGGGTGAAAGAAATATTTTAAAAAATACTGAAGAAAATGATATGTTAAAAACCAAGTTAGGCCAAATGGAAAAAGCAACATAAAAGGCAAATTAGAAGAATGCCTTTAAAAAGCAGAATTGGCCAGCTGCAAAATGAAATAAAAAAGCTCTCTGAAGAAAATGACTCCTTCAAATGAAGAATGGAACTAAAGGAAGTCAATGATTTTGTGAGAAATCAGAAAAAAATAAAACTATTCCAAAAAAAATTAGAAGATAATGTGAAATATCTCATTGCAAAAACAACCAACCTCAAAAACAGATCCAGAAGAGAATATTTAAAAATTATTGGGCTACCTGAAAGTTGTGACCAGGAAAAGAGGCTAGACTTCATTTTTCAGGAAATAATACAGCAAAATTTCCCCCAGATCCTAGAAGCAGAGGGTAAAATAGAAATTGAGGGAATTCATCAGTCACCTCCTGAGATTCCAAAAGAAAAACTCCCAAGAATGTTACAGTCAAATTACAAAACTCCCAAATCAAATAGAAAATACTAAAAGTTGGGGGTGGCTAGATGGCACAGTGAATAGAGCACCAGCCTTGGAGTCAGGAGTACCTGGGTTCAAATCCAACCACAGACACTTAATAATTACCTAGCCGTGTGGCCTTGGGCAAGCCACTTAACCCCATTGCCTTGAAAAATCTAAAAAAAATTACTAAAAGCTGCCAGAGAGTGGGAAGGAATAGAGTGGAGGGAAATACAGCTAGTAATTGCAACTGTGGGAAAATATTGAAGCAACTTCTGTGGTAGACTTCTGATAAATAAGGCAACCCATCCCAGAGACAGAACCACTGGATTCTGAACACAGATTGAAATGCATTTTTTTCCTCTTTCACTTTAAATTGTATTTTCTCATCTTTTTTTTTTGAGGAGGAGGGTTTATGTTTACTCTCATACCAAGATCATTATAGTAATATAACATATATAAACCAAAAAAAGAAGAAATGTTAGTTTCAGCAATAAGAGAAGAAAAAGAAATGGAAGGAATTAGAATTGGGCAGGAATTGGTATACCTAGAGAACACTAAGAAATCATCCATAAAAGTACTAGAAATAATTAGCAACTTTAGCAAAATTGCAGGATATTAAATAAACCCACAACAATCCTCAGTATTTTAATATATTACTAGCAAAATACAGCAGCAAGAGCTGGAAAGGGAAATCCCATTTAAAATAAGTTCAGACAATATAAAGTACTGCAGACAATATAAAATAGCTTCAGAAACTCTATGGATACAACTATAAAACACTTTTCACACAAATAAAATCAGATTTAAATAACTAGGCAAATATCAACTGCTCATGGATAGGCTGAGCTAATCCAATAAAACTGTCAATTCTACCTAAATTAAACTACTTATTTAGTTCCTTACCAATCAACCTTCAAAGAAATTACTTCAATGAGCTAGGAAAAAAATTGTAACTAAATTCACATGGAGAAGCAAAAAGTCAAGAATATCAAAGGATTTAATGAAAAAAAAATTGCAAAAGAAGGTGACTAAGCCTTAGCAGATCTAAAGTTATATTATAAAGCATCAGTCAGCAAAATGCTCTGCTACTGATTAAGAAATAGAGTCATGGATCAGTGGTATAGCCTAGTTGCAAAAGAGAAAGCAGGAAAGATTATAGTAATCTTGTGTCTGATAAACCCAAACTGTCCAGCTTCTAGGATAAGAACTCTCTCCAATAAAAACTGCTGGG
The DNA here is from genome assembly GCF_037893015.1 of Macrotis lagotis. NCBI lineage: Eukaryota > Metazoa > Chordata > Mammalia > Peramelemorphia > Peramelidae > Macrotis > Macrotis lagotis. Next base: position 19,097,399 of record NC_133659.1, read on the forward strand.
AAAATTGGAGATAATATGGCACAAACTTAGATTAGACCCATATCACAAGGGTGTGATATACCAAGATAAGATCAAAACGGGTGCAGGATTTAGATATATAAGACAATAGTATAAGGAAACTAGGAAAACAAGGACTAGTTTACCTGTCTGGTCTATGGAAAGGGAAGCAGTTTATGACCAAGGAAGAGATGGAGAACATCATTAAAAACAAACTGGATAAAACTGATTATATTAAATGAAAAAGCTTTTGCATAACCAAAACCACTGTAACTAAGATCAAAAGAAATATAGTAAATCAGGAAACAATTTTTACAAGTAGTTTTTCTCATAAAAGACTAATTTCTAAAATATATAGAGAACTGAGTCAACTTTATTAAAAAAAGGAGTCATTCCCTGAAATAGTAAAGGAATATGAAAAGGCAATTTGCAGATGCAGAAATCAAAACTATCCATAGTCATATAAAAATTACTCTAAATCATTACTAATAAGAGAAATGCAAATTAAGGTATCCATGACGTACCACCTCACACTTCTCATATTGGCCAATATGACCATAAAGGAGACAATGATCAATGTTGGAAAGGATGTGGGAAATCTGGGACACTAATGCATTGTTGGTAGAGCTGTGAAATGATCCAACTTTTCTGGAGAGCAATTTGGAATTATGCCCAAAAGGCAATATAAATGTGCATACTCTTTGATACAGCAATGACATTACTGGGTCTATAGCCTGAAGAGATCATGGAAAAGGGAAAATGACTTGTACAAAAATATTCACTTGTACAAAAATATTCACAGCAGCTTTTGTTATGGTGGCAAACAACTGGAAATTGAGGAGATGTCCATTAATTGGGGAATGGCTGAACAAATTTTGGTATATATATATATATGTTATGGAACACTATTGTTCTATTAAAAAACCAGGAGGGATGGATCAAAGAGAAGCTTGGAAAGACTTTCTTGAACTGATGTGGAGTGACATGAGCAGAACTAGAAGAACATTGTACACCCTAAAAACAACATGGGGTTGATGATCAACCTAAATTGACTGGCTCATTTCATAAGTGAAATAATCAGTGACAATTTTAGGGGAGCTGCAAAGGAGAATATCATCTATATCCAGAGAAAAATTGTGGAGTTTAAACTAAGACCAAAGATTATTACCTTAATTTTTTAAAGTTGTCTTATGGACTACATAATTTTGCTATTTAATTTTTTCCTCAAGGATGAGTTTTTCTCAATACATTCAATTTTGATCAACCCATAGCATGGAAACAAGGTAAAGAACCCATAGCATGGAAACAATGTAAAGATTATCAGATTGCCAACTTTGGGGAAAAGGGGAGGGAAGGGAGGGTGGGAGAAAATTGTAAATTTCAAAACCATACAAAGATGATAAATAGAAACTACTGTTGTATATAATTGGAAAACAGATAAATTACTTATAAAAAAAGAATTAATCCATAAGCATTTTTAAAGAAAACCTACTATGGACCAGGCACTAGGGATAAAAAATAAGGAAAATGAATCTTTCTACTTTCGTGGAGTTTACATTCTCTCTCTCTCTCTCTCTCTCTCTCTCTCTCTCTCTCTCTCTCTCTCTCTCTTCTCTCTCTCTCTCTCCTCTCTCATTCTCCTATAATTTAGATCTTTTGCTGAACCCAGTAAGGTATGCAGAGGACCAAGGAGCAATTCCCTGAAACTCTTCTTTACCTTCCCTGGGATGGGAGCTCCTAGGTAAGATCATGCCATGGAATGGATAGTTGGAAAAAGTCACAGTATTACATTCCCTTCCTATGAATGCATGAGAGGAATTAACACAATTTTCTCTTCCTGACCAGCAAACAGATAGGAAAGGCTTTTGCATTATCTAATTAAAATCATCCTCTGATTTCTAATTGGAATGGGGAACTAATACTGATTTCTCTAAGGTTATGCCATCAAAACAATAATCCAGGCTGGTACTATCAAGCTGAAAAGGGTCTAAGGGTGGTGTGGATGGATGCCCAAGGAACATTCTTGCAAAGTGCAGAAAGGTTTGTCACCAGAATTTTCTTTCTTCTAGAACAATATTTCAAGTAAATTTCAAAAGCCATGTTAACTTCATTTTTTCCTTTCCCAACTTCTCTCCATCCATAGCCTCCTCTCCAACACACACACACACACACACACACACACACACACACACATTGAACAAGCACACAGACACATATACATACAAACACACACACATATACACACACATTCCCTTTACTTGTCCTTCTTGCTTCCTCTGCTAGCTCTGCTCAAATCCTAGATGACAGAATTTGGCCATAATCAAATCTACTTTAGCTACTATTCCTAAATGGGCTGTGTAAATCTATTCCCCCACAGTCCTACTCACCATCTCTGTAACGTTTTGGACCACTTGGTCTATCTTTGGACATTACTATTATTTTTATACCCATATCTGTAAGTTTCAGAGTCTGCTTCTGATTTTGAAACCAAAGGTTCTTCTAGAAAAGAAGAAAAGACATCAAAGAGGTTGAAGTTAGGCTCTTTTTAGCTAAGTAGAGGTGATTGGTGTTTTCAATGCATGAGTAGAACCATGGTTCAGAGTCAGAGAAAATGAGGAAATTTGAGCCTCATCATGGATTGGGCAACCCTAGCATTGTTAATCAAACATGAAGTAAAGGGAAAGTAAAGGACAACTCCTTCCTCTTCCTCTCTCCTAAAAATACCCCAGGCATTATCTACTCCGTTTCACTCATACTTTCCCCCACCCACACCTAGATCCACATTTGCTTCTATTTTTCATTGCTATGATATTACAAACCTTCAGAATTTAGGAAGTTTTAATTTCTCTTAAATATTTACTTTTATATCTAAACATATAAAATGTGACAAATTCAATGACCAGTTAAAAATCTAAGATATACACTAGACATGTATATTTTTCCTAAGAGAAAAACAAACAAATATTTGAAAATAAGAGCAAATGATCCAAGAAAAGCTACACTCAAGAGCACCCTGTCTCTTCCTGATTCCAAAGCAAGAAGGCTAGCCACTGGAAGGGAGGAGCAAGAAACGCCATCCAAGACTCATTAGGCTAGTTGAGGACTTCTATTGAACATGCTTTGTTGGCTGAGTTATTCTAACATAGAAACCCAATGACACTACCAGTGCCCAAACTCACTAGTGAGCATGCTATTATAGTTTTATCTGGAAAATGAGAATAATAATTGCTTCAACTTAATCAGTATTAGTTGTCGACATGGTATACCATCAAGGGTGACTGAAAAATGTTTCATCAAGTACTATGTAAGTTTATATCCTTTATCTTTTCCTTATTCATTTTGGTTCATATGCATGTATACAGAAATATACATAAGCAAACACATAGACATATGTGTAAATATGTATATATTTAGACAGTTAGACTACCAATCCTGGAGTCAGGAGGGTCTGTGTTCAAATTTGGCTTCAAATACTTACTAGTCGTGCTACTTGGGAAATCACTTCAACCTGCTTGCCTCAGTTTCCTCAGCTATAAAATGAGATGGAGAAGGAAATGACAAAACACGCTAATATCTTTGCCAAGAAAACCTCATGTGGGGGTAACAGTGAGTCAGATATGATTTAAACTACTCAACAACATCATATTCTCTCTCTCTCTCTCTCTCTCTCTCTCTCTCTCTCTCTCTCTCCATATATATGTATCTTGACCTATCAAATACGTCATCTGTTAGTCCGCCCTCATTTTGAAAGGAGTAGAACAGAGGAAGCTAGTATTGTTGTACTATTGTTGATCATTCACTAGTACAAAGTCATCTTTGCCTGAGGGATTCAGGCTATTGGCTCTTTGCCAAGCTGGCTATGGCTATGACTGTTCTTTCATCATCCAAAAAAAATTGTCTAAAATCAATCCACATCTAGGAGCAGACTGAGCTGCCTCAGCATCATGATTGCAGCCAGTTCTACATTTTGGCAAGAGAAATCTGGAATCAAACACATGCACAGGCTGAACCTCAGTGTGAGGTTAGGTCTTGGCTGAAACCTTGTCATGCAGAGGAAGCAGGGAGGATATAGCCCTTGGGTCTTTGTGGTCGACCCATTTTCAGATCCAGACATGACTCAGTGAAAGATACCACTATTTTTCTGCTTCATCCAGGTTTCTCTGCAGAGAGCAGAGAGAATGAAGTGGCAGTCATCTCTTCCTCAGTAGTCATTCATTCACTCACTCAACAAACATTTACCGAAGATGCCATCAATGCCTTAACATCACAGGTGATGTGAAACTTTGCTTTCTTTGGGAGTGGTATAAGGTGAGTTTGTTATAACTTTGTTATTGTCTTTACAGACATCTGGGTAACAGGAAGCAAGAACAAACCTGGAATCACATTCACATTGATTTCGTAAGTTCTAGAAATTAAAACTATCAAGAGATAAGATCAGAGGTACCCCATCCTCCCAGAGCAAAGACAAAGTTCCTTCTATTGCTCTGATCATCTCCTATCCATCATCTGTGACCAGACTAAGTAACTAAAGTAAACTAAAAAGAGTAAAGGAAACTTTTGTTTTGGGTGTTTGATCACTAAAAAAGTCTTCCTTCTCTTTCCTTGAATGAGGCAGACCATCATGATACTATGAATCCCATCAGCAGCTGGTGCCTCCCCTAGTAACCTTGTGTTTTTCTCATATATATATGCTATATTTTCTGTACATACATATATAAATATGCATATACATATAACTATCAAAATATCTTTAATATTGCATTATATGTTTATTTATATCATATATGTATTTATACCTATACATGTTATATATGTATTTATTTGTGTTTATATTCATATTTACATATACATATTACATATACATTTATATACATATTTATATGTGTATATATTATACATGTTTTTATTTAATCTATTTGTACATATTGTCTCCACTGTTATTATGTAAACTTCTTGAAGGCAGAAAGTGTTTCCTTTTCACTTTTATATCTCCAAGAGTGCCTAGGAAATTGTATATGTTTAAGAAATGGCTTTGTAATGAATTGACTGCCTGGTCGTGGTCTTCTCATTATAGGTTTTCCTACATGGACACTATCACAGAGGAGTAAGAATTAAAAATATAACAAAACTTAGGGGGAGGAAATCATACCAACTGCTTGGGGAAGAACCTTTTGGAAAAGTCACTTTGTATATTGTCTGGATGCAGGGAATGCAGGCGGGTTGGTCAGAAATATTAGAGAAAGGATCATATAGGAATTAGGGTTAACCTAGGTTTAATTCTCTGATCTATTATTTGCAAGCAATATGAATTGGGAAGTGATTTCATCTCTCTGGACCTCAGTTTCCTCTTCTAAAAAATGGGAGAGTTGATTTTTAGGGCCACTTTGAACTTGGAATATATATCCTCAGGGACATAGATTATAAATGTGACAATTATGTATCATATATAAATTTAAGGTATTTTGAGAAGATAGAATGAAGGTAGTGGATATATGTCTGACATTATAACTTTAAAAAAATACACCAGGCCTTAGAAGACTATGATGCTAAAGTTCTGCTTGGGAGATAGCTATTTGTCACAATGTTAACCTCTGAAGGTTGAGTGTGTCCCCCTTTCCACAAAAATGCTCAGTTTTAGGGCAGTTAGTAGGCTAAGTGGATAGAGCACCAGCCCTAAAGTTAGGAGGACCTGAGTTCAAATCTAATTTCAGACACTTAATACTTAACTGTGTGACCTTGGGCAAGTCACTTAACCTCATTGCCTTGCAAAAAAGTAAAAAAAAATCCAACTCAAAAACAATGCTCAGTTTTCTGTTAGGAAATGTTTCATGTCTTTATTTGGGGGGGAGACCAAATCAAATTGAAGATTATAATTCACAATCAAAAGATTATTATTATTCTGGTACCATCTTTTACTTTTCATCTGAGCTTTAATGAATTCCGTTGAATGTCAGCTTTGTCATCTGTTAGACAAGAGTGTTAGAGTGAATGACCTAATAATGTTTCTTCTAGTGCTACGATTCAATATTATAAGTGTCCCTCTAGTATTCATATTTCATATTCCAGGGTCTCTTCCATTCCATGACCTAAGGTTCCTTCCAGGTCTGATATTGTGTGTTCTGAAGTATCTCCCAACTTTGACATTCTATGTTTTAGGGATGCTTCCAGTTCAGATAATTTATGATCTATGGTTACAAAATGCTAAGAACCAGTTTAAATACTTTTTGAATCTGTTTTCAAGCCAAACTAACTACATTACATCACTTTCAAATCAATCTTTAAAAACATCTTGAGTATGAAAAATTAAGAGATCTAAAAACATTATAATCATTTCCTAAATAAACTTAATTAATATAAAAATAATCATTCCAAAGAAGAGCCAAAGAAGCCCAGAAAGATATTTAATTAGGAAACATTTAATTTTACCCAGCAGAGAAACATAATAGCCAAGGGAAACCCTTTTTTAGAAAGCAATCTCACTTGCAAAATATTATGAAAAAGAAAGATAACACTATGAACAATATTATCTCACAAAACAGTAAATGAAAATTGAGAAAGTGAACATGGAAGAAGCTTGTGTCCAAAGCCAGTGAAAGTTAAACTGTGCCCATTGAGTTATAGATAAAACTCAAAGGATAACAAATAGAAGAAAATTGGCACAGATCAATGGAATTTTTAGAGTAATTTAATCCTAGAAAAACAAGAATGAAAGCAGCCCAGTTGGACTATATCAACTCCTTATTCAATATACAATATGAAGAAGATAAACCTGGGAATTATATCTGGGTTTGAATTAAATCATATATGTGTGTATGTATATGAAACTTTAAGCTATATAGTAACTTATTACTCTTTATGCAATTAGATAGATAATATATTATATTAGAGACTTCAAGTCCATGTGTGTATATGCTTAAATGTATGGATGGATCTTTAAGAGAAAAATGTGCAGAAAGAAACATACATACATACATACATACATAGATACATGTGCATATGTGTGTGTGTGTATGTGTGAATAACAGTGAGAATCAGGTGTGTGTGAATAACAGTGAGAATCAGGGCAGGTCTTGTCCAGGATGTCACACAACCCTGACAGCCAAGAAGGAAGCTCAGAATGTCAAGCACATGGAAGACTCAGGGTGCCCCAGGCTGATGACCATGGTCCCAGTCCATGAAGGACTGTCTGAATAGAGTGGGGGAAAATAGGAGACAGAATGTCTTATATAGATAACAGCAAAGACCAGATGCTGACAGCAACCTAGAGTCCACATGGAGAAGTGATGCAGAGTAAGTCTGGGAGGGCAGAGGCCGGCCAGAACAGGGATGGCTCTCACTGGCTGATAGTGCAATTGGAGTTTATCCTAGAAGTTATGCAAGTTTTTTGAGCAGGGGAATAACACATCTAGCAAGAAATTACTATTTATTAAGCCTCTCCTCTAAAGCAGGCACAGGGATGGATGCTAGGGATGTCAAGACAAAATGAAGCCAGGCAATTTCTGGTGGGGAAGCCACACAGGACAGGAAGGTCAGGAGATATCACAGAAAAGATTTTGTTTGAGAAGAGTTTAGAAGGAAATAAGGATTATTAAGGAGTAAGAGTCATGTCCAAGTCTGGGGACAGGTAGGACACAGGTGTGGAGATGGGACATGAATCTGTGATGTTCATCCTTCATTCTGGAAGACCATGACCTTGGAGAGGGGATACCATGAAAAGCCCATGATAGGAAATGCAGGATCATGAAGTAGCAAAGGCATAGCCACTAGGAGGCACCAGAGGGCACAGAGGTCTGAGCCTGGAGGCAGAAGACCTGAGTTTGAGTAAGACCTCAAGACACTGGGCAAGTCACCTTTGTCTGACTCAGTTTCTCCAACTGTAAACAGGAATGATAATAATACCTACCTCCCAAGGTGGTAGAGAAAACAAAGTGAAATGTTTATAAAGTGCTTAGCCCAATATCTATCACGATTTAGACGCACATAAATGCTTATCATTCTTTTGAACAATAAAAGTTTGTTTGGACCATATAGTGAGTAAATGGGAGCAATGGGCACTAAAGTTATGAAGGGGCCAGTCTATGAGGGACTTGGAAAGCTTAAAGAGGGATTTGAAGGGCAGCTAGGTGGCACAGTGGATAGAGCACCAGCCCTGGAGTCAGGAGGACCTGAGTTCAAATCCAGTCTTAGACACTTAATTATTACCTAGCTGTGTGACCTTGGGCAAGTCACTTAACCCCACTGCCTTGTAAAAAACAAACAAAAAAAAGGACTTACACCGGATCTTCATAAAACTTCTCCCAAATTTTAGTGACCTCTCTCCCAATATACTTGTATTGAAATGTTTTTTTTATATATTTGGATATATTTTATATATTTGGATATATACATTTATATTTTGGATATACATATTTTTGATATTTCATATAATTGGTTGAAATATAAATATTTCATACAATTAGATATATGTGTATATTTATATGTGGATATACATATATGTATAAATACTAACATACAAATACATGTGAGCATATTATATATATATATATATATCTATAATTCTTGTCCTCATTAGAATGTAAATTCTTTATAAGTAGGGAAGATAGAAAGGGAAGGGAACAAATAATTATCAGTATATGTTTACTCTGCACCAGGCTCTATGTAAAAGAAGAAATTGATATAAGTAATGAGGAAATAAAACGATGAGTCTTTGCAGCCGATATGATGCTATACTTAGCAAATCCTAGAGAAGCAACTAAAAACTACTTGAAATTATTAACAACTGTAACAAAGTTGTAGGTTCAGAAAAAACCCATGGAAATCATCATCTTTTTCTAAATATTACCAGCAATGTCATGTAACAATGAGATTAAAATATCATTTAAAATAACTACAGACAATATAATACCTTCCAAAATAAACCCAGGAACTATATGAAAACACTTCCAAAATATTTTTTCACACAAATAAAGTCAGAGCTAAACAATTAAAAAACTATGACTTGCTGATAGGTAGGCTGATCCATTATAATGAAAATGGTAATTCTACCTCAATTAATCTATTCAGTGAAAGCCATATCAAAATATTCAACACATTTTATAGAGGTAGAAAAATAGTAACAAAATTTATCAAGAAAAACCAAGGATATCAAGGGAATCAGTGAAAAAAATGTGAAAAAAGGTGGTCTAAGTGTACCACATCTCAGACTGTAAAAACAGAACAATCTGGTATTGGCTAAGAAACAGAGCAATGAATCAGTGCAACAGAATAGGTATAAATTACATTACAGTAAATGATCATAGTAATCTAGTGTCTGATAAATTTAAAGGTACAAGCTTTTAAAACAAAAAATTCATTATTTGACAAAAACTACTGGGAAGACTGGAAAACAGTATGGCAGAAACTGTCTTACACCCTAAACCAAGATAAGATCAAAATGGGTACATAATTCACACACAAAGGATGATACCATAACTAATTAGGAGAAAAATAGAGTAGTTTTTCTATCAGATCTATGGATAAGGAAAGAATTTAGAACCAAAGAAAAATATAAAGAACATTACAAAATAGAAAATAGATAATTTTGATCATATAGAATTAAAAACTTTTGCATGAATAAATTTAAATACAATTGAATTATAAGAAAACAAGAAACTGGGGAAAATGTAACAATTCTCTTTCAGTGAGGCCTCTTCTCAACTATATAGAAAATTGAGTCTAATTTATAAAAAATACAATTCATTCTCCAATTGATAATTGGTCAAAGGATATCAAGAGGAACTTTTTAGACAAAGAAATCAAGCCTATCTATAGGCTTATGAAATGATGTTACAAGTCATTATTAATTGGAGAAATTCAAATGAAAACAACTTGAGTTACCACCTCACATCTATCAAAATGGCTATTATGGCAAAAAAGGAAAATACTAAATGCTAGAAATATATGGAAAAACTGGGACACCAATGCATGTTGCTGGACCTGTGTACTGATCCAATCATTTTAGAGCAATTTGGAACTATAGCCAAAGGGAAATGAAACTGTGATTCAGCAGTACCATTACTAGGTCTATATCCCAAAGATAACAAAAAAAGAGGGAGAAGGAGGGACCAATTTGCACATAAATATTTATAGAAGCTCTTTTTGTAATTGGAATTGGAAATGAAGGGATGCCCATTAATTGGGGAATGGTTAAACAAGCTGTGGTATATGGTTGTAATGGAATAATATTGTTTTATTGTTTTATAAGAAATGACAAATCAGATGATATCAGAAAAAATATGGCAAGACATATGAATTGATGTATAGTGAAGCAAATAGAACCAGAAGAATTAAGTATACAGTGACAACAGTATTGTGTGAATAACTTAGTAATTCTCAGAAATACAATATCCAAGACAATCCCAAAGGACTAATGACAGAGCATGCTATCTGCCTTCAGAAAAAAAGTGACTGATTGAATACAGACTGAAGCATGCTATTTTTCACTTACTTTCATTTTTTAATTTGACTTTTTGTACAAAATGACTAATAGGAGAAAGTTTTGCATAATTGCAAATGTAAAATCTTTATCTAACTGTTTATCATCTCAGGGAAAGGGGAGGAGAAGGAAGAAGGGATAGAATGTGGAACTCAACATTAAAAATAGTTTAAAATTGTTTTAACATGCAATTGGGGGTAAATAATAATATTAATAGCAATAATATCTATTAAAGCACTAATAGTTGAGTTTGAAAAACTCATTATTTTATAGTTTACTCTTTGGTTGAGGGTTTCATACATTATAGCAAGTCATTTTACTTAGTAAAACAAAACACAAGTCAAGCTAGAGAAAAGTGACCCAGAGGACCAGGAAACAAGGAGGGTCTATTTAATGTCTGAGATTCTGAATTATCTTGTCACTTGAGGTGTGCCTGAGGAAACTGGCTGGGAACTCCTTCTCTGGCCTCACATGCATCATGAGACATCGTCACTTCTACAGGACAGGAACACTTAGTACTTGCTGAGCCCACAAGCCCTTTCTGAGCATCTATTTAAAACCAAGATTCATGCTTCTGCAGCCGGGATCCCAGGACATCAAATCCCTGAGTTTAGAGTAGAGGACAACCTCATTTAGTCCCCTTTCAGCAGAACTCTTCCCAAGCTGCTCCAGGCAGAAATCTATCTAGTGGGTAGACAATCTGGGCTCAGGTAACACCACTAGACAGTATCTAAGGCTATATTTGAACTCATAAAGATGAGTCTTCCTGATTCTTAGGTGATCTATTCACTGTACCACCTAGCTAAGGTTACAAAAGAAAAGGTAATTGGAAGGCAAAACGTGAACATTATGCAAGTTTCTCTGGAATGTGTAGAATGTGGGTGGTGGGTGAAGTTTACTAGAGGAAGAAACCAGTAAAAGGAATATCAAATCTAACTTGATGAAGTCTTAGCAAAATAGAATTAAAATCAATTTTCAATTTTATACAGTCTAATAAGCATTTAACCCCCCACCCCAAAAATAACCTTCATTACTAGAAGGTTCTTGATTCCAATGGCTGAGTTCCTGTGGTTTGCTGAAGAAGCATGGAGACCTTCAATTCAAACACCATGATCGAACTTATTGTTTATTCTTGAATAGGAAAAAAATGTAAAAAGTTACCTAGACCTCCTGCATGAGCGTCAATAAGAGATGCTGCCACAGCAATTCCTGCAGGGAGGCCCAGTTCCTTAGCAGCCTCTGGGGTGAGACCCTTGCCAAGAGAATCTCCAGGAGACAGCACTTGGGTTCCTGGAAGACAGATACAAGAAAAAACAAAACAAAAATATGAATGGTCATGATTTTTTCCCCCTCAACAGTATTGCCCTCTCCCAAATTTATGTTGGATACAGAATTCTCCTCTCCAGTCCTGAAAAATGCTCATTCTTTGAGAGCAAGAAGGAAATTTAGAAGGAATCCAATCTCATCACTTCCTTCACACATAGGAAGAGATGACCATTCTTTTTCTCTCCAACCAAATTGTTACAGAGACTAAGTGACCAAGGCAATCTTCAGTTATGAGATTTCTATTCTAGTTCTTTCTTCTGAGCCATGAGACTCCTTAAATCAATGAAGTTTAGTTAGACGTCGGTGTCGATCCCACCATATTTTAACATCAAACTTCCAAAACTATTACAAACATATACGTCAAATCAAACATACAGGAAATTCCATCTATAGGAAATTCACAATATGTCGATTGCAACTCATTCAGTTAAAAAAATTCTTTCTGAGACTGATGTTAAATAAATATTCTTTTAAACTAATGAACACACAAATAATACTCTTCCTGTGGGGCATATTATTTGTAGTGATAGGGAAATGGAGGAAATCTACCTTTAGAATGATTTCCTGCCAAAGGAAAGGGGTCCTAGAATCTTTCTCATAATGAAAAAGAGGAAATATCACGAATCTTTGGGCAAAGCAGGGCATCAGAACTCTTGGAATAAGTCAGGAATTTGTTCCAGAAGTTACATCATTGAATGCTTTCCTAAAGATCCTGGACTATATTGAGAACTGTTCAAGATAAAGACCCCACCGTTGATTGCAGTTAATGGTAAATGTAAAAAATTACTTAGATCTCCAGCATGAGCTGGGGAGGAAATAATGACACAGGTTAGAACTCATTAAGCAACATATTTCCCCATATGGAGTCTAAATAAAGACTATGTATTTAGCATCTCTCCCTCCTCTGAAATGAGTAGATAGTATATCACTGTCTATTGGAGAAATATCAAATAATTAACAGACAACATAGAACTTTGATATCTGTGAATAATGGGATCATATTTTAAGGCTGAAAGAGCTTTCAAAGATTTTCAAATCCAAACCCTTCTTTTTACAGATAGAGGAACTTTATATGGAGAGGTTGCCCAAGGCAACCAGGTGGAACAGGAGATAGAGTGCAGGGCTGGAGTCAAGAAGTATGTTTACTCTGTGTGACCCTAGAAAAGTCATTTATCCTTTCTGTCTCAGTTTCCTTGATTGTTAAATGGGAATCATAATAGTATCTACATCCCAAGGCTGTTGTGAAGATCGAAAGAGATGCTGTTTTTGACAAAAAGTAGATACTTTCATAAATGCTTGTTCCTTTTCTCCTTGCCCACTGCTCCCCAAGGTCTCATAGTCAGTAAGTTGCAAAATTGAGCTTGAAATATTATCTCAAGTCTCACCAAAACCTGGTATTATTACCTACATTTTAACAGACCAGCAAACTAAAAATCAAAGAGCTAAAATGCCTTTCCCTGGTTACAAGGGTAATCAGTATCAGAAGCAGGATGTGAAGGAAAAAGATTAATAAATGATTGAGATGTATTTCCTAACACAAGTACACATAAGGAACTACAGAGGTATCAACAGTCCCTTCTCTTGAGCATCCTGTTCCTTGGGACAACACAGTACATGTAGGCAAATGTGGCCAGGGAAGGGAGTCATGAACTGGAAGGTCACAAGATGGTAAGAGAATGAGAGAGTAGCATTTACATGCCCTTCATGAAGGCAATAGCGGTGATTATTTGATTTTAATTCTCAGATAAAGAGATGGAAAGATGGATTTGGGGAAGGGTCAACAGGAGAGGAGATTTTATATCATTTTAAATTGCTTAGCTCCTCTCAGGGATGAGCTCTGAAGATCTGGTGACTGGAATGGTTCAGCAGCATGGTAGAAGGCACTAAGCCAGTCAGGGTAGATGATGACAGCTATCATGGTGGCATTAAGAGAAGTTGGTATAGATCTGGTCTGCTTGATGAATGACTTGAATATCTTTCCAGCAATCTCTAGCAAGTCTCTAGGAAGTCAGTCTCTAGAAACATAGTTTAGTGGCAATCTTATTCATATTGACTAGATGGTTACTGAAGTCCCTTTCACTCTGACATTCTAGCAAAGGAAGGAAGGAAGGAAGGAAGGAAGGAAGGAAGGAAGGAAGGAAGGAAGAAGGAAGGAGGAAAGGATCAAGGAAGAAAGGAGGGAGGAGGGAGGAAGACAAAAGAATTTATTAATTATTTCCTTTGTGTTGGACACTATACTCTAAGGAATCAAAAACAAAACAAACAAACTGGATAGTTCCTATGGGCACAGCTAATACATAAAAAAGGAAGTAGATGAGCCAAGGAGGTGGAGAACAATGGCCTGAACAGAAGCAGCATGGTTTTGAAAGATTTAAGAAAAGAATGGTGTCTCAGGTCCAGTTAAAATAAGGCAAATGCTCATGTATCAGAGCCTAGGATGGCAAGGAGCAAAGTCCAGCTATTAGTGGAATGAAGGTGAGAAGTATGATTAGGATTCAGAAGACATGGTTTGCTTCAAAGACTTGAAGTTCTCCATCAGTCAAAGGGAATCTATTGGAACATACTATGTCCACTCCAGGCCAAGGCAATGAGATCCTCAGCCAAACCTGGGTGAAGTTGATTGAGTGTTCTGTCTGGTATGGTGATGAAGTCACAGCTCTATCAGCCAGTAAGCTGGAAAGAGGCTCCCCTCCCTGGACCTGCCAGGGCCTGAGTCGTGGGATCCTGAGAACTGGGCAGTTCTCTCTGCTTGTGTGCCAGGGTCTTGACTCTTGGAACATACTTAAATTGAGATCATCTGTTTGGAAGCTCCCTCCAATGACAGAGATCTTAGTCTATCCATGCCTGCCCATCCTATGTCTTCTTGTCCACATCTTCCCACAAGTTCACACTAGGAAAATCTCCCAGCATTGTGGAAGTCTTAATCTATCCACCTGATATTCCAAGAACATTCCAAGTAGGGACTTGGACTGTTCATTGGCCATGTGAATTAAATCCCACCAATTGTTTTATCTGTCTTTCTAAGAAAATCTATGAAGGCACTGGAAAAAGCCTTCTACTCTTGCCCTCCATAAATTTACATTTTCCTGTGCTTTGGGGAAAAACTCCAAAATTAATTGACTGAGGAGAGAAATTAGTCACCATTTGATTTTATTGACCTGTTGAAATAAAAGAACCTTCAACATCACTCACCAATAACTAAGGCTTGGAATGATTAGCAGCTACACCCTTGGAATATCCTTTTTTTTTCTTCAGAGTATCTTATTGTCCTTCATTTTAATCCCAAGAGAACAGCTTTTTTAAAGGATAATAAATAACCAAAGAAATTCAAATACAGGACTAAAAGGGATATACTATGGCTGATCTTATATCAAGCACAATGCAAAGTATAAATGCAAAAATGAAGTCATGTTCTATCCTGTTTATAATTTCAATGGAATTAAGATATCAGAAACTTATCTTAAAAAGCAAAATCTGGGTTATGATTTAGCATCCATGTTGTTGTCATGTTTGATTTTTTATTGTCTCCTTTTCTCTCATGCCCAATCAGTCATAAAATCCTATCTTTTTTTCCTCTGCAAAAACTCAGCACCTAAAGGAGTCTTGAAATCTGGGTAGGATGAAGGAAAAAAAGGCTGGGCATTCTCCCCTTTTAACTAATCAGTTAGATGGTACAACAGACAAGAAAGTAAGATCTGAGCTCAAACCTGAGAGTTTGAGCTGAGGTCAAGAATGTGCAATTGAGGCAACTCTGAGCCTAGAAGAGTGAGGAAGTAGTGTCTGTGGACATAGCTAGAGGTGATTTTCCCACTGAGATTTCATTATACCAGTGAACTTATTGGTTGTTCCTCAAAATCCCTCAATTCTGCAGGGTACCCCTAGAATGGAAGGAATACAGTCAATTTTAAGACTCTGATCTGGTAGTATGTGTGTATGTGTGTGTGAATGTGTATGAGTGCCCATGCCCAAGCACACGGGTGTATGTATATATGTGCACATGTATGTAGAGGACTGGGAGAATCAGTCCAAAACTTTGACATAGATATATAATTCAACATGTCACGATCATTTATTTTTGAAAGATTTTACTCATTTTGAATTTTATAATTTTTCCCCCATTTTTGCTTCCCTCCCCCACAGGAGGCATTCTGTTAGTCTTTACATTGTTTCCATGGTGTACATTGTTCTAAGTTGAATGTGATGAGAAAGAAATCATATCCTTAAGGAATATACATATAAGATATAGCAGAATTACATAATAAGATAGCAGGATATTTCCTTCTTAGGATGCAGATGGCATTCTCTCTTTGCAGATGCCCCAAAACTGTGCCTGATCGTGGCCCTGTTGGTATGAGCAAGTCCATCAAGGTTGACAATCACTCTGATGTTGCTGTTGGGGTGGACAATGTTCTTCTGGTTCTGTTCATCTTACTCAGCATTAGTTCATGCAAATCCTTCCAGGCTTCCCTGAATTCCCATCCCTCCTGGTTTCTAATGGGACAATAGTGTTCCATCACATACATATACCACAGTTTATTAAACCATTCCCCAATTGATGGACATCCCCTCAATTTCCAATTCTTTGCCACCACAAACAGGGCTGCTATGAATATTTTTGTGCAAGTGATGTTTTTACCCTTTTTTCCATCATCTCTTCAGGGTATAGACCCAATAGTGGTATTGCTGGATCAAAGGGTATGCACATTTTTGTTGCCTTTCGGTTATAATTCCAAACTGCTCTCCAGAAAGGTTGTATGAGTTCACAGTTCCACCAACAATGTATTAGTGTCCCAGATTTCCCACATCCCTTCCAACATTGCTCATTGTCCTCTCTGGTCATATTGGCTAGTCTGAGAGATGTGAGGTGGTATCTCAGAGATGATTTAATTTGCATTTCTCCAATAATTAGTGATTTAGAGCAATTTTTCATATGACCATGCATTGTTTTGATTTCCTCAGCTGTAAATTGCCTTTGCATATCCTTTAATCATTTGTCAATTGGGGACTGGCTTGTCTTTTTTTTTTAATTTGACTCAGTTCTCTGTATATTTTAGAAATGAGTCCTTTTTTTCAGAAATACTTGTAAAAATTGTTTCCCAATTTCCCTGCATTTCTTTTGGTCTTGGTTACAGTGGTTTTGACTGCAAAACTTTTTAGTTTAATGTAATCAAAATTGTCTAGTCTATTTTTAATGGTGTTCCCCAACTCTTCCTTGATCATAAACTGCTTCCCTTTCCATAGATCTGACAGGTAAACTATTCCTTGATCTCCTGGCTTGCTTATAATATTGTCTTTTATGTTTAAATCCTGTATCCATTTGGATCTTATCTTGGTATAGCATATGAGGTGTTGGGCTAATCCAAATTTTTGCCATCCTAACTTCCAATTTTCCCAACAGTTTTAATTGAAGAGAGTTTTTATCCCAGAAGCTGGACTTTGATTATCAAACAGCAGATTACTATAATGGTTTCCTGCTATTGCAATTGGTCTATTCCACTGATCCACCACTCAGTCATTTATTAAGAATCAACATTGCATAAGGCACTGAGGATTAAAAAAACAAACTAGTGTCTGCCCATGAGTGCCTACTTTTGTCTTGAGGGCCACAATTTATATTGAGAAATGTTTTTGTGTACATGCAGGTACATTTGCATCCATGCAATCTGCATTATATTCACTCAAAGTATCATATTATACATTATACATGCATGTGTTTCTGTATGCTTATATACACATTTATGTAGATTCATACACACATAAATATTGACAATTTCTACTGGAGGGAGAGAGAACTGACTACAGGATTCAGTTTCCTTATCTCTTAAAGGAAGGATGTGGAACAGATAATTTCTAAATCCATATCAATGATCCTGCTATTAATTCTCATAATATCTGCATTGAATCCATGTAAGGTCATCAATAATTTTGAATGAGGAAAGGAGAGAGGAAAGGAGAGAAGAGGAGAGGGGAGAAGGGTGGGGAGGGGAGAAGAAAAAGGGGAGGGGAGGGAGGAGAAGAGAGGGGAGGGGAGGAAAAAAGAGGAAAAGAGAGGAGAGGAGAGAGGAGGAAAAGGGGAAGGAAGGAGAGGGGAGGAGACCAGGGGAAAAGTATAATTTGAATTGCAGAACTTGGAGCTAGGATTCCAATTCCAGTCTGCTGTCTCCAAATCTCATGCCTTTCTTTCTATATAACATGCCATCTTTATTATCTGGATAATTTCTCAAGTTTTATTTTATTTGACATATCAGAATTGATGCCCTAAGAGAAGAATAACCTAGTGTCTATAACAAATATGTCTGTAGGCTTCTGGATAAATAATGTCAATCCATCCTACCAAAGGAAACTCAGTAACTGTGATGGATGATAAAATATTCAGGGTACCCGTCTTCTAACTTTGCATGCTTCTGTTTGTCCATGTCTCTCTAGTTCATTTTCAAAGTCACACATTTGAAATGTGCAGAGGTGTTTTCCTCTATTCTATTTAAATCCAAAGTGTTCGCTTCCAAATAAAAATGTTTATTTTATCAGGAAAGCTCTTGGCTGTTAAGATAGTCAATATTTTCAAGATGCTTAGTATATGGTTCCTCCCACAGTTTCCAAAGGACAACACACCAAGGACTGGGAATATCTAAAATTGGTTTGGGAATCAAAAACTGCATATGCTCTTGTAGACAGCCTCATGGAGAGTTTTTTTGGGGGGGGTGGTATCTTCTGCCAATGTCCAGTGTCCAGGGGCTGTTGAAATATCAAGGCTCCAAATTTCTTGCAACTTCACCTATTGGATGCCAAACATCTGGCTATTTCCAACCATCTGGGCATTCCGTGCCATGTAGACAAAACATATGCTGTGGATGACTGCCCGGGTTTTTCCATTTTCATCCAGATGTTATGGCGTCATCCTGAGAAATCAATCTTTCACTTGCCCAAGGAAACAATCTGAAAACAGAAATACTCCTGGAGAGTTTGCCTCAGTTTTACCAAGAATATAATAAGATACCGATGCTCTGTGGAAGTTAAATGGCATCTATCCATCTTAGTAAAATGAGGATGAAGCTTATGCCAGAAGGAGAAAATCCAGGCTCTATCCTTATCTCTTCACAAAGAGGTGTGCATGTATGTGTATCTCTGTGTTTGTGTAATGTGTGCAGGTGGACATGTGTATATGTGTGAGTGTGCATCCAAGCATGCATGCATGTATGTATGAGTGTGTGCGTGAAACATATCATGAGTGAGTGTATGTGTGGGTAAAGGAAAATAAGATATACTGTCAACTTCATCTGATATCTTAGTTTGGCTGAATTAATTTTTTTCTTCTTTGTTATTAAAAATAGCCTAATGGGTAGAGGAATAGAATGGGATATATTTATGAATAAAGAGAAAGAAATAATAAAAGATATCAATTAAAATAAATTTTCTTTAAAAATGAGAGGATCAGATCAGATGTCCCTTTCTGTTCTAAATCTAAGATTGGATGATATTTAGCAACTGATAATAGTTTTTGAAAGAAAAACATTTCTACCCAGCCAACATAAACTCATTTAAAAAGCTTTTATTAAAAAAGAAAAAAGAATTCCTTGTACCTTTATGCCACAGCTTGTGCACAGCCTGACCAAATACCATTGTCTTTATTTCTGGATTTTGAGGTTTTTTGTTTTGTTTTTACCAAGATGAGCACCTTCAATTACAAGAATTTGTCCTTCCCCCGCTTCTTTTTTAGAATCTAGTTTACAAAAGGAAGGAGCTGTCTGACCTTTTTCCTCTTCTTCTTGAAACCTGCCCTGGAATTTGCTCTGATGGTGTTTTCTTTAAAGAATTCATGTGGTTATCGAGGACCCTCCACCTTCTCTGCCATCACCATGACAACCAGCTATTTACCAGACGTAACAGTCAGGGCAGACAACAATGCATCCCTTCAACTGGGGGCCTGAGCATAACGTTCAGTGCAAAGGCTAGGATTTAATGAGACTCAACTTTGGACCTTTGTGTGAGTGTATGGATGTTTAAGAAAAGAAGCAACATCAACAAACAAACCAGAAAATAAGAAATAGTCAACTCAGTTGTAAGGATGCTGAGTCAACAGGATGATCCAGCTTCTTACTGAGTTTGGCTTTTAACCTGCTGAGCAGAACTCACCTCCATTGTGTTTATGTGTGTATATGTGTGTGTGTGTGTGTGTGTGTGTGTGTGTGTGTGTGTGTATAATGTCTGTGTGTGCACTTATGTGATTGATCCTGTGAACAATTGCATTTGACCATGAAACTAAGAAGAAAAAAGGTAAAAAAGAAAATGCCACCTGATCTATGCAATACAACTAAGGAAGTCTATGTCTTCCCCTTAAAATGACATCTAGGACTTGTGTATTGCTGTTCTGGCTAAGTGTCCATGGTCAGCTGTATCTTGCCACATAGGACTATGGGTTTAGAGGTGAAAGATACCTTAAAGATTATATGGTTCAGATTGTTTAATAAATGAAATACTTAAGGTCTAGAAAAGTTAAGTTAAATTCCTATAGAGTCATTGAATCAAAGAGTTAGATTGAAAGATAATTTTGAGGACATTTGAGGTCATTGAATGGATGGATGTATGGATGAATGTATGGATGAAAAAGCATTAATTGGTACTTACTGTATATCAGACACTTGGGTAAGAACAGGGGATACAAATAGAGAAACTAAAATATGTCTGCCCTCAAGGAGCTTACATTCTAATTGGGACCCATGAGAGAGTCAGGGATGGGCATTTTGGTTCAAAAAGTTACAGGGATGGAGAATGGAATCATAGAGGAAAAAATTGAACTACACAATCCAGGAATAATGGCAGACTTGGTCATAGTTCATGATTTCAGAAGTAGGGGAGTGGGGTTGAAGGAAAAAGAGTGGAGACTCCCTTGCATTGAGGTAGTAGATAAAGAAACTGTGGAGGAAGTGGTGAAGCAGGAGGAAGGGGAAGGAAGGAAGCAAAGCACGGCACAGGGTTTACTGAAATAGTATTCAGAGAGAAAAAGTCACCAATCAGGAGGGCTGAACCTCAGGGTAAAAGTCCCTATAGGATTTCTGGCAATTGAACCAGGTTCTAAGTTCTGAAGGATCATAGGATCATAGAGTCAACCAGTCCATTTTCTTCATTTTCAAGATGGAAAAATTGAAGATTTGAATAAAGCATTATTGACTCCAGGGACAGTGCCTCATTTACTAAAACTTTCTGCCTTTCACTCCTTAATTTTTACAATTTAGAAGTTAAGGTCTAACTCACCCAGTACATATGGGTTATTCACAGAAATGTCCAAGTTTGAAACCAGATTTTCTGATTTCAAGGTGCTGATCTTGGCAGCTGTGAGCAAATTAAACTCTCTGATCCTGGGCAAGATGATCCGTAAGATCTTTATCAACTCTAAATTTATGAAGCCAAATCTCCATTAACCAATCTTTTGAGGGGAATAAGCATTATATCCATACTCTAAAAAAATCATGCCATGGAGGCTCTGCAGAAGGAAGTTCTATTCCACTGAAACTTGTCTTCATTAAATCACCTAAGTTCCCAGTTCTCCCATTTGATTATTCGATTTCTAAACTTCTAGATTCCTTTCGGGCTTTCCTAATTGTAATCCGTTTCTCCTATGTCTCTCTTACTATTCTCGGTTAGATTCATCTACTACCTTTTTATTCCAGTCTAAACATTCGTGCAAATTTAAATGCTTTGTAAATGAAAGCTGCTGCCCCCTTCGATTTCTTGTATCTGATAAATTCAGGATATAATCTAAGAGAAGAAAGTAATAAAACTGATAATTAGGACCCAGGATAAGATAAGGTAATTACTTGGGGGCTGGGTCAGGACTATTCAAGGTTAAGTTTTAAGGTGGCAGAAAATTATACATTAATTTTAAAATACATGAAATAAATTATTAATTTAATCAATTAAAACAATCTTAATTTAATCAAATAAAATTAATTTTACAAAGAAATTTAATCCATGGTAGGAACACTTGTTTTTTTGACATCCTGTTTCTGATTCTCACTAGTAATGTATACTTGAGCAAATGAGTTATCCTCTCTAAACTCAGTTTCCATGTTCAAATGTAAAAAGGAGGAACCTAGGAACTTCAGAAATCACTTTCGCTTCACTAAAAAGTAGAGTGATATGGAAAATTTTTCTTTGGGAGGAAGCAACTGATCTTCAGAGACAAAGTTGGAACAAGACAGCATCTCAGACACAGAAAATCAAACAGGCAAATGCATGGAGACAGAAAATGTAATCTGAACAAAATCCAATAGCTGGAAGGCCAGTTTGATCAGAAAACTGAGTGCAGAAATATGTGAAATGTGAAATAAAGTGAAGGTGCAAAGAAAGGCGGCATATTATAGGTAGCTTTAAATTTCAGGGTGAGAATTTTTTTTAATCTGATAAATGAAATAGGTAACAGGAATTGATGTAATCAGACCTGCTCTTTTGTACATTAAGTTGATAGTTACATAAAGAATGGATTACAGATGGGAAAGACTAAAGGCAGAGAGTATGATTAGAAGGCTAGAGCACTGGTCTCTGTCAGAGATAAATTCCCAGATTACAATGTTGGCCCCACAATTAGAAAAAGAAAGCTTAGACACATCAACCAGTCAAACATTTATTAAGAGCCTACTATGTGTCAGACACTTTGCTAACTTCTGGCATATAATAGAAGTAGGCTCGATCAATTTTAGTGACCGGCTGAATACGTGGGGTGATAGAGTAGTAAGTATCAAGGATGACTACAACGCTGTAAACCTAGGATATAAAAAATAATGATGGTCTTGACAGAAATAGGGAAATGAAGAAGAAGAGCATGTTTGGGGGAAATATAATAATTTCTCATTAGGATATGTTGAGTTTGTTGATGAACTAGCCAAATAGACCCAACAGAGAGAAGGAGATGAGGGTTTGGAACTCAGGAAAACAGGTGGGACTGAATAGGTATAAATAAGTTATCTGCATACAATTGATAACTAAAATCCTGATAGGCATTTCAACATGCAATTGAAACATGCGACTTGAACTTCAGCATGAGAACCCTAGAGAACACCAGAACCAGGGAAGCAAGTCAACTGGCAACAGTGCAAGAAGGTAGCAGTCTAATAGCCCTAAATAGAGCACCAATTTTTCCCATTCTGAGGAAAGGCAGCATTGAAAAGAGTATCCAATCCTCTGGTCTGATGCTTAAGTCATTATCTAGTGATGGCAGGTTGGTATATGTTTGAATAAAGATGAAAAAGAGACAGATGAGATTTTGGCTTAAGCTGGTAGTTCAGAGGAGTGTGTATCTGTTGAATGGAAACCATTCAACAATGATCTCTTAATCACCAATCTAATGGCCTTTTCTCCATCCTCATTCTCCTGTATCTCTCTCTTCAGTTTGATATGGTCAGTCATTCTTCTCTACTGGATACTCCCTTGTTTCCTATGTTTTTTGTTGTTAGTGATGGTTTTTAGGTGGGAGTTTTTGGTAATTTTGCCACCTCTTAGTTCTTTTTCTCCTTCTCTTTTGGCTTCTTCTCAGACCTTTACTGGATCTTCATCCAGGCTGTCCCTGCTAGCAGTGGATATACCCCAAAGCTCTATATTGGGCTTCCATCCTGTTTTGCTTCGTGATACCATTAGCTCACAAGAATTAAATAATTATCTCTATGCAGCTGATTCTCAGCTCAATAATGACATATCTAATAGCCTACTGGTCATCACCAACTGGAAGTCCACCTACATCTTAAACTCAATATACCCTACATTGAACTCATCTTCCCCCCTCAAACCCTCCCCTTTCCCTAAATCCCCTAATACAGGCAAGGATATCATCCTCCTCCAGGTCTCCTAGGCATCATCTCCAGCTTCTAACTGTTACCTCTTCCTATATCTAATCAATTTCCATGTCCTATGCTTTTTAACACATTTTTCTAGACATCTTCTCCCTTCTGACACTGCGGTCACCCTGGAGCAGGACTCATCATCTCATAACTAGACTGTTGCAATGGTTGGTCTGCTTGACGAGTCCCTCCCTGCTTCAGTCATTCCTCCAGACAGCTGCCAAAATTATTTTCCTAAAGCAGAAGTCTGCCTATGTCATAACCTTTTTCAATAAACTCCATCAGTTCTCTATTGCCAGTTGGTTTTTAAAACCCTTTAGAAACTAGCACCTTCCTATCTTGATATTCTCCTTAAACCTTACTCTTCTTCACACACCTGATCAGAAATAGAGTCCCCTACTGCTTTTTTATGCACCAAACATTGTCACTGGTCTTCATATTCCCACATCTGGAATTCTCTGCTTCCTGGTTTCTCTGGTTTTCTTCAAGTTTCAGCTAAAAGGCAACCTTTTATGACATCCCCCCCCACCCCAGATCATCCCTCAATTTATTTTGTAAAGGTCTTGTTTATGCACTATCATTCACGTTTGTTCTCGTTCTCTCTCTCCCTCTCTCTCTCTCTCTCTCTCTCTCTCTCTCTCTCTCTCTCTCTCTCTCTCTCTCTCTCTCTCTCTCTCTCTCTCTCTCTCTCTCTCTCTCTCTCTCTCGGCAATGGGGTTAAGTGGTTTGCCCAAGGACACACAACTAGGTAATTATTAAGAGATTGTATTTGAATTCAGGTACTCCTGATTCCAAGGCCAGTACTCTATCCACTGCGCCACCTAGCTGCCTCAATGCTTTCTCTCTTAATATACTCCTTTGGAAATTAGGGGTTGCTATTATCTCAAGTGGAGGGATGTTGCAGAGGGGATGCCTGGACAGGTGAGGACTGACAGAGACCCATGGTGCTCCATTTGAATTCCAACAATCTGTGCTTTTAAAGGAGGGAGTAGTAAAATCAAGAGATATTTTTAAGACACATAAATCAATAGGATATCATTTACACTAAATGAGAATCTGAAGATGGGGATTGGGATGAATAGGAAATAATATTTATCAAGCTTTGATAAATAATTATGTACCAGGCTCTGGCTAAGCATAGAGGTAGCTAGTTTAGGATGGGCTTTAAAGTCCAAGTGGAGGGTTTGACATTGGATTCTGGAGGTAACAGGGAGCCAATGGGAGAAAGAAAAGATTGATATTTCTGGTCTAAAAGTTCAGAGACCAAGACCAGTGATTCAGTGGCTTCTGCTAAATACTTTTTTTTCCACTTTGTGAGCCTCAGTTTATCTTGATGTGACTCATCTTCCTGGAAATAGCATTAACCTCACTTACCTCTCAGAGTTCTTGGGGATGCTGAAAGAAATAACAGATGTGAGAGTATTTTAAGGTAAAAGCACAAAATTAATGTAAGGTAGTATTATTAGTAAGGCATTATCCTGCACAAAACTGTTCTATCAGTTTCCTTACGAGGACAATGAGAGGGTTGGACTCACTGATCGATTCAGTCCCCACCCAGTACTTACATTCCATGATTCTATGTAATTATGAAATCCCTACTCAAAAAAGGCCCAGATATATCCCAGTTCTATTAACTGAGGGCATGGGGCTTATGCTAACAATGAACTTCCTTCAAAGCTCAGCGCAAGAAAAACTTCTTATAGGAAGCCTACTTTGATCGCCCAAGGAATAAGAGCCACCCCCTGCACTAATTCTATTCTCCATAGCTCATGTTTCATTTTCCATATTCATTTTTTCATTCCATCTCATCCTGATAGACCATACTCATTGGGAACAGGTAATGTTTCTACTTTTAATCTTTGTATCACCCAAAATAACATGGCATCTCCCAAATAGTATAGAATCACAGATTCTGTGGCAGATAAAAGGAAGTTCAATTGCCCAATATATAGACCACTGGATCTACAATGGGAAGACCTGGCTTCAAAATTGGTCTTAGATCCTAACTTTGTATTCCAGATCATCTCTGTCTGCATCAGTTTCCTCATCTGTAAAATGGGAGTGATAATGCAACCTATCCCCAGGGTGGTTATAAGAATAAAATGGGATGATATCGCAAATTGTTTTGCTTCCTGTAAAATGCCACATTAATGCTAGCTGTTGATGATATCATCTTTATTATTCATAAAAATATACTCTTGGAAGGGATCTTTGAAACATCTAATGTAAACCCCTCATTTTATAAGTGAGGGAGCTAAGGTCTTGAGAGATTATTTGCCCAAGGTTCTAGAGGTAAGAATCTGAGCAAGAATCTGAGCCTTAGTTCTCTGTCTCTAAAATCAATGTGCTTTCCATGGTACCAAGTGAGATGTAACAGATGTTTGTTAAATTGAAGACCTCACATTTAGAAGGGATGAGTCTGTGTGTCCTAACTACCACCTCCATCCACCCACACATGCATGTATACACATTTATATGAATATAGACATATATGTAAATTTAAGAAAATTTTTACATAAAAATAAGTTTCAATTTGCACTATTGATCCTTAGAATCACCCCATGAGGTAGGTATATGAATGGAGAATGAAAAAGCTTCATTAAACACTCACCCTTCAATAGGCATTATGTTAAGTTCTGGGGTTATGAACACATGAGAAATAGTACATGTTCCCCAGAAGTGTATTGGGGAGGGAGGAATATCCAGAGAATGGAGTCATGGGGCAGTAGAATGACTCTCTTTCCAGAAGTAATACTGCATTAATTTATTTACTCTACCCAAAGCAAGACATATAAAGCAAGGCAGGAAGAGAGTACACAACAATTGGTTTGTTCAATGTCAGGATACTCAAGTCAAAGATTTGGAAGGAATGAGAAACATGGTCTGTTATGAGATTGACTAGAGGACAGGCTGCTGAGTCATCATCAAAGACAGTGCTACCCAAGAATGGTCATTCCAAAACCTGGTGGATTAACTTCCCCCTAAGACTAGACACTTGGTTTATGAAGGTCCATTCTAGAGGGACTCCTATGGGGTGAAAGGGATGGAGTTCTGGAAGGAAGACCTGAGACCAAATTCTGCCTCAACATGTACTAACCGTGTGACCTTCAGCAAATTCTCTGGGCCTCAGCTTACTCACTTATTATTTGTGAGGATTGAATGTGATTGTCTATATGAACCTTTTTTACCTTGAATCTATGAGATTGCCACGGTGAATTATTTTAAACTAGATATTTAAACCAGGATCTGGTATGGGGCTAAATAAATTTAGTGGGCAAGGCGAATTTATGCTCACTGTTCAAGAGAGCTAATGCCCAAGTTGGGAAAGGAAGAGAGAGATGGGAATAATTGCTATCATAGTACCTACTATATTCTAACCCCTTTTTCAAGTATCATTTTATTTGATCTTCACAACAAACCTGGGACATGGGTTTTTGTTATTATCCCCACTTACAGAGAAGGAAACTAAGGCAAGTAGAAGTGGTTACTTGCTCAGGGTCACATAGCAGATAAGTATTTAAGGCTAGATTTGAACTCAAATCTTCCTCATTCCAGATCCAGCACTCAAATCACTGAATTGTTGAACCATTTCATTTGGGAAATAGGTTTATTTATATATGTATGCAAATGTTCATGTATGCACTCTGTATGTACACACATAAATACCCATGTGTGTAGGTAAATGGGTTGCATGCATACATACATGCATAGACATTTATAAGCACATACATAATTGTAATCTCAAGAAATTCCATTAATAGTGATTCTGATGAAATCGATAATTTTCATAATAGTACTTTAAGATTTATAAATATTTCATTAGATTCTTATAACAAACCTGTGAAGGAGATACCTCTATTATTCCTATTTAATAGTTTAGGAAACTGAGGAACAGCAGATTTAAGTGATCATCCTATTCCAGGAATAGAATGTCATCCAACTCTTCTTAATTCCATGCCTGGCTTCTACTGAGACAGGACTCAGGTTCAAAGCTTTAGAGGGTCTTTTTTTGCCTTTTTTATTCATTTTTAATTTTCTTTAAAACTGAATAGAGATGAGTCTCTCTTCTACTACTAACTATACATCGAATTCTGAGGAAAGTGAAAATTAGCAACTGTTTTAAATGATGAAGCCAAATACCTTCCCACTGATTTTAGTTGGCCCCAGTGAACACTGAAGACATGGGCCTGAAGACAATTTGTCAAGATGGCACTTGGCCAGAACACTAGGGCAAGCCCCCCTCCTTTACCCAAGTTGCCATGGGGATTTTAATGGGGGAAGATTAACTAAAATGATACCATCACTTTCCTCCCTTTAAGGTCCTCATCTGGGTCACTGATGGTGGATTTTCTTGCAGATTTTGGGAAAACTGCCCAAGTGATAAGACAGTAGGGGCTCCGGGTTTTTCAAATGAAAGAAAATTCAATTTCTTCATTTATAAAAGCTCCATCTCTGGAAACAGCATCTGGGAGGCCAAGCAGTCTTCAAACAAAATTAAATGAGAATCTGGCTTGAAGCCCGGGAATGTCACCAGCCGTCCCTTCCATTAAAACCGGCCACAAGAAGCAGCTCCCAAAGGGAGCAATGGAGGCAGAGGGAGTTCATAATGGTCAAACAGGCCCCAGGCTGAATAAAACATCTTTCCAGCAAAGTTGGAGAGGAAGGGAGCACAGGATGTTTGCAGGGGTGCCTCCTTTAGAACAAATTTCCCAAGGCCAGAGGCTCTGAAACAAAAAGACAAGGACAAAAAGCAAAACAAAACAAAAAAGCCAATCTAAAAAGTTTCCTGAGAGGGCTTGTTAAAGCATCAAGGCTTAGTGGACTGTCTATACAGGTAATGAACTTCCTGTCACTGGGAGTTCTTAAGTGGGTACATGGGTTCTTAGCATGGTCTCTGTGAATTTCTTTAAAAATGTATATTTTGATAACTATTTCAATATAGTTTTCTTTGTCATATTTGAAAGGATTCTGAGGAGTTCATAGGTTTCCCCAGACTTCCCATGAAGTCCATAACACACATAAACACACATACATACATGTGTTACATGTGTTAAGCACTCCCGAAGTTGAGAATAGACAATAAATTTAATATTTTATGGAGGAGACTGCTGGTCAAGCACAGGTCACACTAGATGACCTCAGGGATCCCACCTGATTCTGAAAATTAGGATGCCAGGATTGAACTGGATTTACCTTTAGAAATCAATAAAATTTTCCTTAGATTCAGGAAATAATGCCTACAAGTGGACATCATAATATCTTTGAGGAAACTAAGCTATGATGGGCAAATATAGCCTCTCTAGAAATAATCTCCAATTTATCTTATTTGTATCTAGTTTGTACATAGTCGTTTGGATGTCTCCCCCAAGAGACTTTGAGCTCCTTGAGAACAGAAACTAACTTTTGTTTCTTTTTATTCCCTAATACTTAACACAGTATCTGGTGTATAGCAGATTCCTATTTATTTTAATATAATAAAGTCTTATGGATAGCCTGGTTACCAAGTCCAGTGTTCTAGCCATTATATAATATTTCTCAACAGTTAAACAAAAGAAACATGAATAGTGGTAATTACTGCCTACTTTCTGATTGGTATTGAGGTAGTCCTATGCCTACCTCACATGAAGAATAGAGAAATAGTCTATTGTCTCCTTGAGACATGGTTGAGGAAATGAGACTTCCTGAGTCTTGTTAATAATGGGGACCACTACCTACTTCTGGTACTTCATATAAATAAGAGTAAGAACATGAAAAAGTTTTAAAAAGTTTAAAAAAAGTTTTAAAAGTTTTAAAAAATTTTAAAAGAGTAAGAACAAGAAAAATAAAATTGCCATTTATATAGCATTTTGATGATTACAGAAGACATTGTGCAAATTATATGGATTATGAAGACATAAGAGTTGGCTAATTTTAGCAAGGACCTAAAAGTTTTAGCTTAGGAGCACAACGTAAGTAAGTTTCTACTCTATTCTGGATTAATTTTGTATATGTTTAGAGAGAAACAGAAGTTTTTTGAGCACAAAGCTAAACACCGGTACTAAGATTATTTCCAGAAACTCTTAACCTAAAGAGAGCAACTTGTAGAGAAGGCAACCAATAGTAGATTGGGGAAAGAGAAAGACTCTGAATGGAATACCCTAGTTATGGACATATATGGGGATCCAATCCATCATGAAGAAACATCCAAGCTTTAGAGAAGACCTCCCCTTGGATGAAATTATTCCTCCATTGGTTTTATGTGACACCTTACTTAACTCCTCATCCATTTACTCTTTGATATTTGCTGAAACATTGCATTCTCTGTAAGTTTTTCCATTTTCTGTTTGCCATTTTAATTGGATAGATGGATTTATTTATTTATTTATTATTTGCTATGTGTGATAGGCATTTAAATAACTAGCATTTTGGGGGGGAGAGGGCAAGCTGGAGACAGCAGGTTAAGGTCTCCCATACATCCTAAGCGGGGTTAGGGAAACTGCTTTCCTACTAAACCCACATTTACACCCTTAGATGAGAAATGATTTAAGAGTGGATGATAGCTACATTTCTAGTCTGTTACCACTCTTGGAAATCGTTGATATTTTTGGTACTTGGAAGTTGGTGAGATTTTTCTCATCTAATCCCACTCTAACTAATGGTGCAGACCTGATCCTTCTTATATTCTCTGCAAAGGTGGGTCAGACCTCAGATCATGTCAACTTATATAACCTGTGAACTATATTTATTTATTTCAATAATCCACACACAAGTAAGGCTGGCAAAATATATATTTTCCAAGAATCATGTAAATTTGATTTAAGGGGCTTTAAAGTGAACTTGGATTAAAGAACTGAATTTAAATTTCTCTTCAGACACTTACTAGCTCTGCGACCCTGGACAAGTGATTAAACTTCTCTGGATCTCAGATTCGTTTGCTATAAAATGTGAGAGTTGGTCTCAGTGACCTCCAAGGTCCCATACATCTATAAATCTACATTCCTATGATATTGGGAAATTAAATAATATAGAAAAATTTGATACAATTTAAGATGAATTACAATAATATAATCAGTAATATATAAGGGAAAAAATTCATCAAGGCAATAAGAAAAAATTGTCTTAAGAAGTCTCTTGTAAAAACGTGTACTTTATTACCAATGTATTACAAGCTACAAACAAGGGCAATTAGATAGCTTAATACACCAAAGCAAATTTAACCTTGGCGGGGGGGACTAGAATCATTATAATCTGTTTTACATATATAGGATCCCCAAATAACCAGTCTTGGATGTCTAGGACTCAATATAGGTTTAGGGGATACAGGCAGAAGATGGGGCATTTTGTGGTTCTAATTCTTAAGCCCAAGATTGGATTAACAATACCAGGTATGGATGGCAGTCTGGTCAAATTGAACAAAGGATGGCATATCTGAAAGGTGAGTTTCTGAGCTCCCCATAATCTCCACAAAGAAAGTAAAAGCTTTGGAAAGAGGTGGCAAGGGAAAATAGAATTTGAAGTTTGAGTGAGAACATTATTTCAAGGGATATTTGATGACCACAGCCATGGAATGGCAATTCTAACAAAGAATAATGGAATAGCATTATATATTAGGAAGTTTAATACATGCATGTGATAGTGTGGAAGACTGAATTGAAATCGGCAACAGAGATAGAGAAATCTGGGTTGAAATCTCAATTCTGATGTTTGCCTTCTAGATGATCTTAAGTTATTAACTATGTGTCTTCTAAGACAATCTCCTGGATCTCTCTTAATTTATAATTCATTAATTTAGAAAAAAAATTTCATCATTCTCATGCCATGGATAGCTCTGGTAGGCTGGTAAAACCTGCAAACCCCTTCTAATAATCATGCTTTGAAAGAAAAATTATTATATGGAAAGAAATATATTATTTCCCCAATACAGGTTCATAGACTCCATGAAATCTAACCACAGAGCCCATATTAAAAGTCACTGACTTAGTAGATGATATTTGCAGGATACCATGACTAGAAGAATACTTTACCCTGAAGTCAGTCATCTGATAACTAATTTTAAAAAGAGCCACAGTCAGTCACTGGACTAATGTAAAATGACCTTTCAATCTTATTAGGACCAGCCAGAGTTTGTTCTTGATGGTATAGCTTTCAAGAATCCAGGGTCACCTATACACCAAAGATGAAGCATTAGAAAAAGACTTTAGGGGAACAACACAAATTCACCCAAAGGAGAGTTCCATCAATAAATGACAATGTCACCTTCCCAGATGTGGCCCAGCACTAAGTGACAGACAAATCCTATGCCAAGGTACCAACAATCATACAAAGATGGAGGTGGGGGGGAGTAAGGAGGGTGGTGATGATGCTAGAGACACCTCCATTAACTCTACCCTTCAGTGAATCCTTCATATCCTCTGAGTGTCCTGCTGTGCATGAGAATATGTTATCACAAGAAAAAGTGACATCCTCTAATTAAGCTGCCTTGGAAAAGAGCAGACATAAAAATGCAAGTCTAAGGATCAGAGGGGGAGGGCATCCATGTGGGAATGCACAGGAACAAAGCAGGGAGACAGAAATAGTAATGCAGCTCTTGCTCTTTGATTTTTCTGCAAAAGTAAAAACTATCTCCTACAGGAAGCCATGTTAGATTTTCTACTCCTTTCACCAACTCACTAATAATCTATCTTGTATGGACATTGAACAGTATTTTATTTTTACTTTAAAAAAATATTTGTTATTTATTAATATGTATTCTAGTTATTTTTAACATTGTATTACCCATTCCTTTCCCCCTTTCCATTGTATTTATTGTAAGTTCTCAGAAATAGGGCATGAACCCATGCCTCTAAGGGAGACTATGGGAAATTGGGTGGATAGAGCACTTAGCCCTGGAGTCAGGAGGACCTGAGTTCAAATCTTTCCTTGACACTTATTAACTGTGTAAGACCTTGGACAAGTTACTTAACCCTGATTGCCTCACATCCAGGGTCATCTCCAGTTGTCCTGATCCAGATCTGGCCACTGGACCCAGATGACTCTGGAGGAGAAAGTGAGGCTGGTGACTTAGTATACCCTCCCCAACTGAAGTACTATTTATGATCTTGTCACGGCATAACCTCCCTGATGTCATGATTTTATTCAAGAACATAGGACAAACATCATCACCTGTAAGTTCTATGAGGGCCTAGATCAGTACTTAGGATAGTGTTCCTCTCTATATTGGACCATTAATAAAAGAATTCCACTGAAATGGGTTGGCAGTGTTAAGGTTAGGGAAGAGAGGTAGTAGGTAATGTGAAGGCGGAAAGAGTTAGGTTCATTTCAACACTTCCTATTAGACTCTAGTAACTTAAGTTCTCAATATTTCAAGGGAATTTTGTAAGGCTTTTAAGCTATGAAACAGTTGTTTTTTGCTTCAGGAATCAGAGGACTTGCCATAATTCTAGGATTCCTTTTTTTGAGGTGGGGTGAGGAATTGACTCTGATGGAAGATAATATGGTATAGTGAACAGAGTACTAGACATGAAGTTAGGAAGAAGTGAGTTCAAATCCCACCTCAACATTACTAGCTAGTTGAACCTGGGTTTTATTTTCCTTAAATAGAAATGATAGATTGGAAACAATTGGCCTCTGTTATCCCTTCGAGGGACATTATGACCAAGACTATTAAGTTGATCAAAAAGCATCTGTTTAGTATTTGCTCTCAATTAATCCTTCTCCATCACTTTTAATGGTTGTGTTTATGGTTGAAGATTATTTGATTGTTGTTCTTGCTTTCAAAACTGTTGTTCTAAATTATTTTTTGTTTAAGTCAGCACCAGATCTTTTTTAAAAAAACAACTATTATTACTTTATGATGCATGTATGATGCAACATAAATGTATGCATATATGCATTATAAAATAAAACTAATATATATACTTGTATATCATAATTACATGTGTTATTTACATGTACTTGTCTGTAACATGTCATTGCAAAAAAGCTAAAAATTTATCATATGCATAAAAATAGATGAACCTTAAGAAAACAAAAGCAAAAACAAAAAAGTATTACTCAATCTGCTAGCAAATTTGGAAAACTCAACAGTGGACAATGAATAGTAAAAAGATAAGTTAATGTCCCAGCTCTAAAAAAAGGCAATGTTAAAATTACCAAATAATCATATTTATTTCATACAACAGCAAGATTTGTTCTTAAGATCTTGCAATTGAAGTTTCAACAATATATAATCAGAGATTTACCAGAAGATCAGGCTGGCTTTTGAAGAGATAGAGGAACTTGAGACCAAATTGCCAACAGTTCCAGGAACAAAAAAAAAAAATCTATTTTTGCTTTATTGATTACACTAAAGTGTTTTACTTTGTGGATTACAATAAAATGTGCCAAGTCCTAAAAGACATAGGAGTACTAGATCATTTTGTCTCCAGAAGAACCTGGCCAAGAAACAATAGCAAGAATCAAACATGGAATGACTGATGGGTTTAAGATGGGAAAATAAGTCAGACAAGGCTGTACATTGTCACCTTATTTATTTAACTTATATGCAGAATATTTCATGCAAAATGCTAGGTTGGAGAAATCAAAAGACAGAATTAGGGATGCAAGAAGAAATAACAACAATCTCAGATATATAGATGATACAACTTTGATGACAGAAAGTAAAGACAAATGAAAAAAAAATCTAACTTTTGGTAAGGGTAAAAAAAGAGGGGAGTATAAAAGCTGGCTTGAAGTTTAACATCAAAAAAAAAAAAAAACCAAAGCTAAGCTCTTGGAAATTCATTCCATCGTTTCCTGGCAAAAAGAGGGAGAAGAAAGGGAAGGAGTATCAGATTTTATATATTCTTAGGCTCAAATATCATTGCAGATGGTGAAATTAAAAGATGTTTGCTCTTTGGAAGGAAAATGCTGGCATAATAATAAAGCAGAGAAGTCACTTTGCTGACAAAGGTCCATCTAGTCAAAGCTATGACTTTTCCAGTATTAGTGTATGACTTGAGAGTTGTACTATAAGGAAAGCTGAGTACTACAGAACTGATATTTTGGATTGAGGTGTTGGAGACAACATCTGAGAATCCCTTGGACAGAAAAGAGATCACATCTGTCAATACTGGAGGGTCAAATTGAAGCTTAAATACTTTGGCTGTATAATGAGAAGATTAGGCTCATTGGAAAAGAGACTGATGTTGAGAAATATTGAAAGCAAAAGGGAAAAAGTAACAGAAGATGATGAGATGGATAGATAGTATCATGGAAAAATGAAGATGAATTTAGATTTTGAGTGACAGTGGAGATAAGAAGGGCCTGGCATGCTATGATCCATGGGGTCATGAAAAGTCAGACAACTGACTGAGCAATATCTATATCTTGATACACATATATACATATCTGTGAAGTCCCCCTCACCTTGCCCCCAATATATCTTTTCCTTTTCACTGGACATTACTATTCTGGGTTTATTATGCAATCCACCAAACCAATCATCCTTTTGTTTCTTGCATAGGACAGTCTAGCATCTATCTCTATACTTTTTCATGGGCTGTGCTCCAGACCAGGATATACTCCTTCCTTAACATCACCTCATAGAATCCCTCTGAAGTCAAAACAGGCAGCATTTCATTCTTTTTTTTTAGGTTTTTGCAAGGCAATGGGGTTAAGTGGCTTGCCCAAGGCCACACGGCTAGGTAATTATTAAGTGCCTGAGACTGGATTTGAACCCAGGTACTCCTGACTCCAGGGCCGGTGCTTTATCCACTGTGCCACCTAGCCACCCCACTTCATTCTTTCAAGGTGCAGGTTCAATACCAAAAAAGAATTTTTTGGTCATTTTGATTGCTAAATATCCTCTTTCCAAATTTATTGATTAATTTTTCTGCTGAAATATTTCTGTTGAATAGATTATGTTTTTGCTATATCCTTCATTTGAATGTAAGATTATTAAGAGTCAGGGTAATTTCATTTTTTGTTCATGTATCTCTAGATTCTAAGCCAGTGACTGGTTAGTGACAAACACTTAATTATTTGATGAATTAATTGATTGATTGGTATAGGGAGCATTCACTAAGATCTGACCATGAAACACTAAAAATGATGAAATATTCTCTTGGCTGGGCAATCTATAATAAGGGAAAGTATCAGCAGAAGAGTTAACTAAGTAATCATCCTTGAAACAAAAGAGAAATGACTGTGCTGTCCTCACAAACGTTAACTTTCTGAGGCCCAAAAGTGTTTTTTGAGCATTTTCTGACAGAAATCTAAAATAAGCAGTAAAGGGTAGGTAAGTCATTAAGAAGTCAACATACCTACAAGACCTCAAGTCAACTGACCTTGACTATTGGTCATCTAGTTGTGATGTCTGAAGAGGCAATGCCACCTCTTTCTAAATTTAGGAAAGATTCCATCCTGAGGTCCCAAATGTTTGATGGTTAAATCAAATTCATAACACATTGGCCAAATACACTTTCTCTAAATCTTTAAAATTGTCTCTATTTTAAGAGAAATAAAATGCAGATGGGTCTGATTCATTTACAACACAGAAATATTGGTTTTTCCAAAACGCTATTTGGTGTCCTAGAAGCTTTGGGGGTATTTTAAGAATAATTTTAATATTAAAAATGTTTATATCTTACTAAACAGGAAACCACTGCATTATGCCAAGAGACAATGTTTTAAAATCTCTCCCAAATGTGACTATCTTACCAAATAGGATGGTCACATTACAGGGCTCTAGAAAACTAGTTGACAGAATAGAGAGAACACTGGTTGGTCAGTCGTTTGGAGCTAAGTTCAAATCCTGCGCCTCAACTAATCTGCCAAGCACAATGAAGCTAAATTTCCTCATTAATAAAATAGGAATAATCATAGTCCCTAACTCATAGAATTTTTACGAGGATCAAATGAGATGATAACAGTTTGCCAATCTCAAAGCACTTTCTAAATGCTAACCCTCGCTATCAAACTAGCATCCAGTGGATGTTCTTACCCTCATAGGACATTTGGAGTCAAGAATTTGTAAAAATATTTATTATTTATTCATTCACTCATTTGTTGGTTTAGAATTTTTATTTTCATGTTAAGCAGGCAGTTAAAATTTAATCAATAGTGCTGGAAAAATGCAGCAGTGATAAGAATTGAAAAAACAAAACAAATAGAATGACCACAAAAACCTAAAAATAAAGAGAACTACTGTATCTCAATCATGAAACACTGATAAAGTATGTAAATATTATTAGAGAAGCTTTTTGAAAAAATAATGCAAGGGAGGCAGCACCATTCACACATTACTTAAGGACCAAATGTAAAAATCTGAAGGAATTATAAGGAAAGCTATAAAAAAACAACCCAAACAACAACAGAAACAAACAACTTTTAAGATTATCAAATTTTAAAATAAACCTGAAAGGTTTAAGCAAAGGCTTATAGCACTGTCATTTACTGTTTGACTTTGGTTAAGACACTTGAATTGCCTGGGTTTCTTTCCTTATCTATAAAATGTGAGGGAAGGACTATACAGTCTTTGACAATCCATTTCTAGAACTTCTCATTGAAGTGGAAAAGCATTTAATAGGTGCTTACTGTTTACCTGGTTGGTTCTTGTCCTTCATTATTGAAGATAACACTATGTTTAAGACAAATGACAGTATCTCTAACTGCGACTGATCAGATCAATGGGAGCTTAGAATGCCCTACCATAGGTTGGGCAGAAATAGTCCATGTGAACATCTGGGGTGGATACTTTACTTATATATGTCATGTCTCCATTCTACCTTCCTTATAGAGTGCAGCCCCCTCACTGATGAGGGCACGCCATGTTTGGTGGTCCTGTGCCAGTGTCTCCCAAGCTGTACAGTCAATTCTAAAGGTCTTCAATGAGACCTTCAAGGTGCCTAAGCATTGTTTCTTTTAACCCCTTTGTGAACACTTTCCCTGTGTGAATTCTCCATAAAATAATCTTTTTTGACATTCTCTGTAGTAGTGTTGGAATGTTTGGCAGTTTAGCTGAGAAAGGACCTCAGTGTCTGATATCTTCTCCTACCAGGAGATCTTCAGAATCTTCTAAGACAATTTAAATGGAAGTGATCCAGTTATCTGACATGGTGCTGGTAGATTGTCCAGGTTTCATAGGGACAGCACAACAACTCTGTAGACATTCAGCCTCATAGTTAGTCTAATACCTCTACTCTCCCACATTCTCTTTTGGAACCTCCCAAATACTTAGCAAGCTCTGGCAATTCAAGTGTCAAACTCATTGTCCATGTGAACTTCCTTGGAAAGGACACTGCCAAGATGATGGAACTTGTCCCCAGCACTCAAAACTTCTCCATTTGCTGTAATCGATGGTTCCATATTCAGAGTGTGTGCTGTTGGTTGATGGAGCACCTGGGTTATCTTGATGTTAATTGTTTGCATAAACATCAGAGAATTGATCCATACTTTGTTGCATATAAGTTTGAGGCTGCATTGAGAATCACCTACAAACAGAAGACCCTTCACTTTGATCTTGGCTTGTAGTCTTTTCAAGTTGAAGAATTTCCACTGACAGAGTTGACCTTGAGGCCGTGTTCATCCTCAGTGAAGGTGTTTGATAACATGGCTACAAACATCATGCTAAAAAGCATGGAAGCAAGGACATAATCTTGTTTCACTCCACTGGTGACAGGAAAATCTCAAGAGCATCGTCCAGTATCCAGGAACTCATGCAAGCCACCATCGTGAGGGATAATACTAATGAACTTCTCCAGGCAACCAAATTTTGGCATAATTTTCTATAAACCCTCATGATTGACAATATCAAAGGCCTTAGTCAGATCTACAAATGTTATATACAGACCTCTCTTCTGTTCCTGGCATTTTTTCTTGCTTACCCAGCCTTGTGCTAAGTGATGGGAATCCAAACAAAAAACCTAGACAGTTCCTGAAGACAGGAAGCTTATATTATAATTGCAGGAAACAACAGAAGGATTAACTGTGTGACTGATGTCAAGGCATAAGGGTGCACTGTTGGGCAAGGGAGATCCTGGTTGAATCTAAGTGAATAGGTTTCAGAGTGAGGATACTGAAAGATGGCTCTAATTTTGTCCACAGGCTACTTCCTTCAGGCTGGGCTGTGATCTCTCCACTGGTACAGTCTAAAATGGAATGATTAAGCACCAAAGTGCAAATCATTCCATGTGGTATCTTCACATATACTGTCTTGTTTGGTCATAGTTTTCTCATTGGTCACATAAAGGTTAGACCAAATGACTATAAGCATGTCTCCAGGTCTAAATCTATGATTCTCAGCAATCTGACCAGGTTTATGCTACATCAAAGGAGACCATTCTTCTCAATTAAACAAACACTTATCATGTATCCAATATTGCATTTGGTACTGAGAATAAACAGACTCATGTGAAACAGTTCTTACCCTAAAGGAGATTAATTTTCATTGGAAGAAAATACAATACTCCTTTGAAACAAATAAAAGCTAAAGAATCACCCAAAAATGTTTGTTATAGGCAAGTAAAGAAAGATTTCCAGAAAGAGACTGAAGAGATAGGAGATGGGGGGGAAGGGTTTGGGGGGGTGAAGTCAGCAGTATCTGATTTCACATGAAAAAATCATAAGATGAAATCAATTAAGGAGTAGTGGTATTTGGTTTTTAACTTTCCCTATGGTAATGAAGAATGATGTCTCCTGTCTTGTTCCACACTAAAATTCTCTTTAATGCTATTGGTGCTCAGATCTTGTTGGTTCTGAAATATCTCCTACTTTTGCCCAGGCTTCAGAAGGTATAACCAAGCTCATCATTAAATCCAAACAGAATCTCTATCTTATCCAGAAAGGTATCAAGCAAGGTCTTGCTCAAATATAGCAAAGAAAATAGACATATTCTCTTCTTGATGAATATATCAAGGAATTGGATCTTATCACTTGTTTTATGATGAGTGGGTATTTTGATTAATTTGTTCATTTGGTCCCCATCCTACACAAAGTTGGAAAATGACACATTTGGTGTTTTTTTTTTTACAAGGCAAATGGGGTTAATTGGCTTGCCCAAGGCCACAGAGCTAGGTAATTATTAAGTGTCTGAGGCT
This sequence comes from Macrotis lagotis, assembly GCF_037893015.1. NCBI lineage: Eukaryota > Metazoa > Chordata > Mammalia > Peramelemorphia > Peramelidae > Macrotis > Macrotis lagotis. The sequence goes on from NC_133659.1 coordinate 19,137,082, forward strand.
GGATTCCAACTCAGGTACTGCTGACTCCAGGGCCAATGCTCTATCCACTGCGCCATCTAGCTGCCCCCCCAAATGACACAATATTAGTACCTAGTTTAACAGGTATTATGATTCTCCTGGCGAGAGAATGTATGAGGTTCATGACTGGGGAGGTAAAAATAGAAATATAAAGGGGACAGATGAAAAAGATATCTTATATGTAATCTATGTAAACCCAAGGGATATTATTTAGCATTTTTACAGCCTATCCATCACTTTGAAATTTACTTTATATTACAGCCATCCATTGAACAATTCTTTTGTGCACAGGCTAAGATGGCAAAAATTATCAAATGTTTTGTTCAACTCTGATTTTTAGCAGGTCTGTGGCAGTTCACTGAATCTATAAGCAAAGAAAAGGAAATGAGGTCCATGTAGTATGAGTAACTCTTAATGAGCCCATGCTGACTCAGAATGATTACAAAACCCCAGATACTTGAGGTGGGGAGGCTACAAAAGCCATCTCCCCTACTCTGTGTCTGACCAATAATCCACTGTATTATGCCTAAGCCTTTGTTTTAAGCTAATCTTTGTCAATAAGCTAATCTTCAAGTTGGATAGACTGAATTGGAGAGAAGTTATTTTTACAATTTTCATTCATAGCTCTTGGCTCTACCCTCTGGTCACAAACAGAAGAAAGCAAAGATCTTTAGGATAAACTCCTTTGTTTGGCTTTTAAAGCCTTTTCCCTTCTTGCCCCAAGCCAGGTTTATTATGCATTATTATTAAACCTTTCCAGATCTAGCATGCATCAATCGCCTTCGCACACTCTACGATTATGACTGACCTTTTATTCTCTTCCTTATTTGCAATACTCCATTTCCCTTCAATCCACCTATACACAGAAGGGCAGTTTCATGTGGTAGCCAGAGTAATGAAACTGGAACCAGGAGTCACTTATTGACTGAATGATAAGCATCTATTTAGTCCTGGGCATGGTGCTTTGCCCTGAAGATGTAAAGAAAGGAAAAATATAGATTTAGCTCCCTCTTTGAAGAAGATAACATGAAAATAACTGTAAATATAACTATAAAACTATAAGTGTGGGATGTGTATATCCAGATTAAAAGGAAAATGATCTCAGAAAAGAAGGCACCAGTAGCTTAAAGTCTAGGAAAAATCTGCAAAAGATGAGATTTGAACTGAATCTTTAAAGAAGTTTTAGAAAAATGGAAAGAAGAGGAGAAAATTTCCCCAGTGTGCATATAGTCAGGAGAAAGGCTAAGATACAGTAGAAAGAAAATGGTTTAATTATATGATATGTGCAAGGGAATATGGTATAAGAATACTGAAAGGTAAAAAAGGACAAGGAACGTGATGAAGAAATTTCAGTGATAAAAAGGACTTTAATATTCAATCCTGGAGGTAAGAGGGAACCATTGGAACTCTCTGAAGAGGCAGAAAGAAATAATCAGATGGCTGTTTCATTAAAAAAAAAAACCACAGATAATATATGTAGACCCTATGGGATCTGAGTGGAGGGATAGATTGGAGTAGGAAGTATTGAGGTAAACAGATTTCTTAGAAGTCTAAAACAATAGTCCAGTCATGAGGTCATAAGGGCATGTACCAGGTCATAGTTGTCATAAGTCACAAGAAAAGGATGCTTATATCCAATAGAGCAAAACTGAAAAAAAGACAAGATTTGGCAATGGATTGTACACATGGGTTGAAGAAAGTCCAGGTTTACAGTGAGGTTTCGAGCTCAGGAAAGAGACCAGTGCTGGATTATTTGCATAGACATGATAATTAAAGTGATGGAAGTTGATGACATCACCTAGTCGAATGCAGAGGGGGAAGAAGAGCAAACAGTGTGGGACAGAAGCTTGGGGAACACCCAAGTTAATGGTCATCATCCAGATGAAGAACCAGCAAAGGAGACTGAGAAGCAGTCTGATCAGTAGCATGAGAACCAGGTGAGAACTATGTCATGAAAACTCAGAAAGGAGAGAATATGTATTTGATCAACAGTGATTAATGTTGTAAAGAAACTTGAGAAAAGGAAAATAAAAAATTTTTGATAATTTTGGAGAGGGACAGTTGAGTCAAATTGTGAAATCATTTGATGATGAAGCCAGGATGAAAAAGGTTTCAAAAAGAAGAGAGAGGGAAAAATAGATCAGCTAGTGTAGGTGGTTTCTCAAGCATTGTAACCATTAAGAAGAGATATAGAATGGTAAATTAAAAGCCAGCAGTAATAGTTAGAACAAACAAATTTTGTTTTGGTTTGTTCTGGAAAAAAGTCTTTGGTTTGTTTACAGGCAGCAGGGAAGGAAGCCAATACAAAGGAACAAACTGACTATGAGAGAGCAGAGACAATAATGGGAAAAATCTTCTGGATAAGGTAGTCTTGAAGGAATGTAGAAGAAATACCTATTCTCCATCCAAGACTGCAGTAAATTAGGTAAGAGGACAGGTAAGAAATGGGGTATGTCTAACCTGAATTTTTCCTCAAATATTTGCTGGTTATATGATTCTTGGCAAGTTACACAATTTCTATGAGACACAAATTTCTCAACTATAAAATGGGTTTGAGATAGATCAAACCTTCTAAGGTTATTGAAAGTATCACATGAAAAACTCCATGTAAAATACCTAAAAGCATTATTTAAAAAATCACTATTTTTTTTCATGGGATCTTTCCATTTCAGGAATGCACTTCTTCCTTACTTCCCTGTCATATAATCCTTCTCTTCTTTCAAAATCCAAATCAAGCATCACCTTCTACATAAAAGGTTTTTTTTATTACTATTCTGATCCTTCCAGCAGTTAATTCCTCATGTACTACCACATTTAACTATTTAGCTTCACTTTGTTTTTATTTTCATGTTTTTATTCCCTGTCTACTTAAATACATACTAATCATTGCCTCTGATAAAGTGTAAGCTTCTTGACATTGGGAATTACTTATTTCTTTTTATATGTATCTCCAATGTATAGCATGGTGATTGTCTCTTCTTTTTTTGTTTTTGTTTTTTGCAAGGCAATGGGGTTAAGTGGCTTGCCCAAGGCCATACAGCTAGGTTATTACTAAGTGTCTGAGGCTGGATTTGAACTCAGGTACTCCTGACTCCAGGGCCAGTGCTCTATCCACCATGCCACCTAGCTGGCCCTGGTGATTGTCTTTTAATAGACTTTCAGTAAATGTTTGTTGATTGATTGAGCTTTTTTTTTTTTACTAAGTTTTCTTCTTATAATAAAGATATTTGCAGAGTCAACTATATTGTTAAAGGGGTTGAGGATTCCCCCTTCCTGAATTTTCATTTTTGTTGTATTTGTTGTCTTAAATAATGTAGTTGATTACTTTTCTCCAATCATGTAGGAATTCCTTCACTTTCCCAATATTTTAAACATCATTATCTATACCAATTCTTTTAGTCCCCAAATATAAAATTTATATAAGCCTGATGACTTAAGTTCAAGGACAATTAAATGTCTCATCCTGAGTATCAATTCCCAATTAGTCATTTCGTTATGTCATACTAGTCTAAAAGTCATTCTCCTTGGCAGAGGAAAGAGAAACGCATTAGGAACTGAGTAACTCCATGTTTCCTCTGTCATTAATTAATATCATCTCATCTCTCTGAGCAGTGATTCTAGCCCCTCTTTGATCACTGCTTTTTCAACATCAAACTTTAACTCTTTTCCAGATCATTTAGTTTTTCATCCTTCACTTTCCTTTCAAACCTCACCCACCGATCTTTAGCCCTCCTCACATTCCTACAGAACTGAGCCAAGCTGATATAGTTACCTACTGCCATTTCCATCTTCTTTTTATCTCTGTAAAATCCAAGTTGGTTGATCAGGTCTCTATATATTCCCATCATTCTTTCTAGGCACCTCCAACTTTTCCTAAAATAGGATCCTCTGATGTCTCTAATTTCTAAAGTCCTCTCTCTACAATTATCTTGAATTTAATCATGTTGTAATTGGTTATATTTATGCTGTTTTTATTCTGTGTGAATATATATATATATATATATATATACATATACTTGTTATTTCTGTGTTATAATATTAGCTAGTTAATGAACCATTCAGTCAATAAATATTGGTTAAGCTCTTACCACATGCCAAACAAAATGCAAAAGATTAGTGATGCAACTAAGTCCCAAAAGAGAACCCACTCTAAGCGAACAGCAACCCATTAACAACTATTTGGGGGGGGGGCTAATTTGGAGAGTTCTAATCATGCCTAATGTTTCTATTATCTAGTCCATATGTCTCTAGTTTAGCTACAAGAATAGCATGAGGCACTTTAACAGATGGTTTCTTAGGATGTAAGTAGAATTTGTCTAGAGTATTCCCTAATCACACATTCTGATACCCATCAAACCATGAAATTTTTGTCTACTGCTGACGGAAAAGAAGAATTATTGAAGCAACTGAAATCACATTGATCTTGACCTCCCAAAATGAAAACAAGAATAAAGGACATTCTGGCTAAGACAAGCATATAATGTATATATTCTCCTTATACAAGAGATGGAAGTACATCATGTAATTTTTCACCAAACATACATACACACACACATATATATATATATATATCATACAGATAATTTCTATCTACATATATATATATATATCCATTATATCTATTATATGGGTGTCCCCTAAGTTTTAGTGCAGCAGTAAGTTTTAATAAAGTATTAGGTTTTAAGCTCCGATAGTTACAAACAATAATAAGAGGATTTCTGTAATCATCTCATTCATGCCCAGCTTGAAGCCCCCACTTGGGGCAAAGACATTGATGTGGTTTGCCATTTCCTTTTTCGGGTCATTTTACAGATGAGAAACTGAAACAAACAGGGTTAAGTGACTTGCCAAGGCTCATGCAGCTAAGTATCTGAAACCACATTTGAACTCAGGTTTTCCTGACATACATTCTCTTTCTCTCTGTATATGAATGCAAATATAAATATATATTATAAATAATTATATACACACACACACACACACACACACACACACACACACACACACACACACACGGAAACTAGGTGGCATAGTGGAGCCAGAAAGAAATGAGTTCAAACCCAACTTCAAACACTAATTAGCATTGTGACCTTAGGAAAAAAAGAAATATTTAACCCTATTTGCCTATTTACTTAAAATAAGCTAGAGAGGGGTAGCCAGGTGGCCCAGTAGATAGGGCACTGGCCCAGGAGTCAAGAGGACCTGAGTTCAAATTTGAGTTCAAACACCTAATAATTACTTAGTTGTGTGATTTTGGGCAAGTCACTTCACCCCATTGCCTTAAATAAATAATTAAAAAAATAAGATAGAGAAAGAAATGACCAACTATTCTAGTATCTTTGCCAAGAAAATGTCAAATGGGGTCAAGATCAGTAGGATACAATGAAAGATGATTTAACAACAATACAGATTTATATAGATTGGCAGAATACACACACACTCACATCTATATAGACATATTTCTTTCTCCAATAAAATGTGAATGAGCTTCTTGAGATAAGGGATTGGTTTTATCTTCTTTTCTCCAATTCCTATTATAGAGCCTGACACATTAAAAATGTTCCCATCCCCCCACATTATTGTGTTTACACGTTAAAACAAAGTTTACTTAACTTTTGACTTGTTGCATTAGGCTGCTCTCCTGGAAACTTCTTAAGCATAGGGTGATGCCCTATCCTATATCTTGCTTCTGTATTCCCATCACATAGCACAGTGAATATCAGATAGGTCCTGGATCAGATTGGAAGCACTGGTTTCATCATCTAAGTACAAGAAAATAATTTCCTAAGACACCTGAACATCTGTGATTCCAGTGCTTGTGATTGTGGAGTCACTCATTCTCCAAACTTCTCTGTTTCTTCAACAACAGCCTTGCCTCCACATAGGTTTCTTCTTCTCAGTCCCATTCCCAGATTTCTACCATCTCTAATTAGAATGCAGGTACAATGAGGGGAAAAAACTGCCTTTTTTTGCTTTAGATGAACTTTGTACCTAGTTTAAAAAATGCTTTATCTAGGTAAGTAATCTTATCCCCCTGTGTGTGTTTTAGAAAATGAGAAGGTAAAGGGATTCTAGGCATTGACACAGTGGGGCTGGAGACAGAAAGACCCATCTTCATGAGTACAAATCTGTTCTCAGACACTTACTGTGTGGACCTGGACAAGTCACTTTATCCTGTTTGCCTCAGTTTCCCTACCAGTAAAATGATCTGGAGAAGAAAATGATGAACCATTCTAGTATCCTTACCAAGAAAACTCAAAAAAGAGTCAACAACAACAAAAAGGCATTCTATCAAGTATTTGATAATATATTACAAATTTTATTAATTGACATTATGAACATAAGAGAATTTGATTAAAAATGTACATAAAAACATGGTCCAGGAGTAAAAACAAAGGAAAGCCAAAGATCTATAGATTATTCAGAGAACATAGACCTTTATATCACGCCCATATTCTTTGAGAGGGTTAGGAACCAAAAGTTCTGAGCACTGAATAACATCACAGAAAATGAGACACTGTTTTAATGGGTAAGAAAAGATGGATGATTGGATGTATGAATCATTTTAAATCATTGATCTATGTACTCTTTGATAATAGACTCTGTAAAGCAAAAATAAAAATTGATAATTTGGAGAAAGGATAAAATGAAGAGCTATAACTGCCTAGTTCAGAACTTTCTTATTCAGCTCTTGATGTTGAGGAATTAGGGATGGACAAAATAGTCAGAATTGACTCAATCCATCACCACGTCGTTCAATCAAGCAAGCATTTTAACTGTCAACTTATATTGCAGAGAGCATATGAGACACTGGCAATACAAAAGACAAAAGTTAATCCAGTCCCTGTTCTAGGAGAACTTAAACACTATCAGAAATTTGACCAATAAAAATTGGTCATCAAGATGATGATAGGGCTTAAGCAACCTAAAAACACTTCTGCCAATACTCAACCTTCTTGCCAGCGTGAAGATATGCCAGTCAAAGACAACAGAAATTTAGAATATAAACAAATGTATAAATTTCTACATGGAAAAATGAAGAAAGATTAAAAGCAATATCATATCAAAAAATAGTAAGAAGTGATATGGGAAAAAATCAATTTATATAAAAAACAAAACAGGGGCGGCTAGGTGGTATAGTGGATATAGCACCGGCCCTGGAGTCAGGAGTACCTGGGTTCAAATCTGGACTCAGACACTTAATAATTACCTAGCTGTGTGGCCTTGGGAAAGCCACTTAACCCTGTTTGCCTTGCAAAAACCTAAAAAAATGGTTTGAAGACCCGATTAAGGTAGACCATCCCAGAAGAACATAAGTATAAGAACAGATAATAGCTGCCATTTATATGATGTTTCGATTTTTTTAGAAAGATTTTATTTATTTTATATTTTCCCACATTCTTGATTCCCACCCCCCCCCCACAGAAGGCATTCTGTTAGTCTTTTACATTATTTCCTATACATGGATCTCAGTTGAATGTGATGAAAGAGAAATCATATCTTAAGGAAGAAACATAAAGTATAAGAGATATCAAGATTACATAATAAGATAGTGTTTTTTCCCCTAAATTGAAGGTAATAGTCTTTGGTCTTTGTTCAAACTCCACAATTCTCTGGATTCAGATGGTATTCTCCATCACAGATAGATCAAAATTGTACCTGGTTGTTGCACTGATGGAATGAGCAAGTCCATCAAGGTTGATCATCACCTCCATATTGCTGTTAGGATGTACAGTGTTTTTCTGATTCTGCTCATCTCACTCAGCATCAATTCATGCAAATCCTTCCAGGCTTCCCTGAATTCCCATCCCTCCTGGTTTCTAACAGAACAATAGTGTTCCATGACATACATATACCACAGTTTGCTAAGTCATTCCCCAATTGAAGGACATTCACTTAATTCCAAATTCTTTGCCACCACAAACAGGGCTGCTATGAATATTTTTGTACAAGTGATGTTTTTACCCTTTTTCATCATCTCTTCAGGATAGAGACCCGGTAGTGGTATTGCTGGATCAAAGCATATGTGCATTTTTGTTGCTTTTTGGGCATAATTTCAAATTTCTCTCCAGAAAGGTTGAATGAGTTCCACAGCTTCACCAACAATGCAGTAGTGTCCCAGATTTCTCACATTCCTTCCAACATTGCTCATTGTCCTTTCTGGTCATATTGGCCAGTCTGAGAGGTGTGAAGTGGTAACTAAGAGATGGTTTAATTTACATTTCTCTAATATGACTTTTTAATTTTTGCAAAGTTCTTTATACATATTTTCTCATTTGATTCTCACAAGCCTATGAGGTAGGTGATATTATCGTCCCCATTTCACAGATGACAACACTGTGGATGGAGCAGAATTTCAACACAAATCTTTTGCATATTCACACTACTCATACCATTCTGTTTCTCATAAACAGATGAACAACAATAATAGTATTTTATATTGTTTTAAGGTTTATAAAGCCTTTTTTGAAAATGCTATCCTTTGGGGGCAGCTAGGTTGTGCAGTGGATAGAGCACCGGCCCTGAAGTCAGGAGTACCTGAGTTCAAATCTGGCCTCAGACACTTAATAATGACCTAGATGTGTGACCTTGGGCAAGCCACTTAACCCCATTACCTTGCAAAAATCTAAAAAATAGAAAATTCTATCATTTGATCTTGACAACAACCATGATGAGTTGGTCCTATTATTATCATCATCACCATTTCACAGATAAAGAAACTGAGGCAGAAATGTTAAGTGACTTGCCCAGGGTCTAATAGCTAGCAAGTCTTAAAATGAGTTGTAACTCAGAGCCTCCTGACTCCAGATCCAGTATGTTTCCAAGTATACCACCTACCTTCCCTTTTGGGAAAGAACTGTCAAGATTTCAAAAACAATACTCTATCCCCATCAGTGACACTAGAGATATCCCATTTGGACCCAAACCTTACAACATACAGAGATGAAATTGTTGAAAACAAAAATGAGAAGAGTGACCCTGTGAATCCAAGAACAGGATGTTCCAAAAGTCTATTGAAGTTTAAAACTACACTAAGACTTTGGGGACATACTTTCTTTTTTTATTAATTTTATAAAGGTTTTATTTATTTTCAGTTTCACAGTTTCCCCCCAGTCCTGCTTCCCTCCCCCATCCCCCACAGAAGGCAGTTTGCTAGTCTTTACATCATTCCCATAGTATGCATTGATTTCAGTTGAATGTGATGAAAGAGAAATCACATCCTTAAGGAAGAAACCTATAGTATGTGATATGGCAGAATTACATAATAAGAGAATTTTTTTTTAATTAAAGGTAATAGTCTTCGGTCTTTGTTCAAACTCCACAATTCTTTCCTCAGGATCCAGATGGCATTCTCCATCATAGATAGCCCAAGATTGTGCCTGATTGTCACCCTCTTTGTATGAGCATGTCCATATACTTTTTACACAGAGAATATTCATAATATAGATAACATAATATTAAGAAGTCAATTTTCAGGATATATGAAAGAAGATACAATAACCAAATGAGGAGGATGGGGGTGAATCACAACTCTTATTTTTTAATCACCAAAATTTTTCAGAACTCCCAATTTATATGCTTATTTTCTCATCTCTCCATAAACTTTGAGAGAATAATCTAACACACTCATTGAAAGACTCCTTGACAAAGCCATAAGGATGGATAAGGCAGGCTTTCACTTAGGATATTTGAGAGCATATATCTTTAGTGACTCAATGGAAAAGTAGAGATAATACACACTGTATGGACTGTTTTCAAGAATTTTTTGACTTTTATAGGGCATAAGGAGCTCCTTTAGCAGGAGTTTTAGTGACATTAACTTCATCTTTCAAGTCCTCTCCCCATTAAGCTTCCAGAAAACCATCCTTTATGATAATATATATATATATATATATATATATATATATATATATATATATATATATATATATATATATATGTAATGAAAGAAAAACAAAAGGTGAAATGATGACCAAATAAAGCAAACAAGAGTCTCGGTCTTGGAGCTTGAGGACCTGAGTTCTATCCCCCTTTTGATCCTTTCTGCTATAGCAAGATGGATGTCACTTCTCCTTCTGGTTCTCTGTGTCCTCTATAAAATGAAAGTATTGATCTCAAGGACCTCAGAAATCCTTTCCAATTCAGGCTCCATGATTCATTGACCTTGTTTTGGCTACAATAAATGTCATACTTCAGTGTCCTAAGAATTGGAATTATAGGTGAAAGAAGTAACAATGGACTGAAAAAGTCAGTGACTAATGAGCAATGTGCAGGAAAGTTGTATATACTTGACTGAAAGAAGTCAAGACAATTAGGAAGTAAGTGGGGCCAGTGGTCATTCTTTGTGCTCAATTGGTAACCACCCAAAGCTGCTCAAGGAAATCATTCCAATCCCTCCAATGGCAGTCTAACAAATGGAACATGACCAGGTCTGGAATGAATGGCGATGGGCCCGTCATCTCATACTCAACGACAAGGATGACTAAGATAACTGAGAAGGGAAAAGGAAAAGGACTGAGTTAACTGAAGGTCAAGAATTGTAAAGGCAGAAGACAGATTAAGATGTGCCCCAAGGAAGATTTGAATTCAAATTGCTCTTCAAACTTTTGCTGCTTGATGTAGAACAATGCACAAACTTGCCTGTTTTTCCTGGAGGAAAAACCTCAGTTTTTCCCACATGTAAAATGACAGAGGTCCCCTGAATAACCTCTAAAATCCCTTCCGAAGCTAATTACATGAACCTATAAGTCTTGTGCTATTAGAACAAATAATCAAAGAAGAGTTAAGAAAAATACCTTTCTCCCTTCATTGTAAAGGTTAGGTGAGATGGATAGGAAACGCCCCATATTTTGTCAGCCACAATAAATGTGTTGGTGAGTTTTCCTGAACAGAAGTACTGATTTTTCTTTTTTAAAATTTTCATTATGACATCAAGCATCAATAGACACTTGTAAAAATGAAAAAAGATCTGTTCCATGAAAGATCAAATATTTAGATTCATTGAAATACTTATGAAGTTGAGATTGTGATATCCTTGAGGAAAAATACCATAACTTATTAAAACTCTGTTCTTCCTTCTATTCTCCTGGTACCTAACATAGTGTTCTGTACATGACTGTCACTATGATCGGGCATGTATTTGAAGTTCTGATTAGATTGGAACCTACTTGAGAGAAAGGATTCTCTTCTGCCTCTTTTTCTTTACCCACTTTCTGGATGAGGATATCATATATATCTCTGGTACTGCATACAAGATATATAATATAGTAGGTTCTTAATAAATATATGTTCATTGATTATTTTGTTACTACTAAGACCCTACACTTGAAAAATCTACTTTTATATTCAATTGTTCCTTTTCTTGGGAAGTAAATGGACCTTCTGTATGATGTATTTACAGCACAAATGCATTTTTCCATACAACCCATAGCACTGTGTCCAGGGACACAGATTTCAGACAATCTATATCCCATGATAAAAAGCTCCCTGCAAATATTTTCTTGAATAGTCTCACAGTGAGTTCTGGCATGAGGGTGCTTTAAAAAAATAGTTCTTAAAGGACCTAAGACATGAAAAGAAAGGACTCAGCTGGTGATCATGGTAAGAATCTCAATAAATGTAATAAGTGACTTTACAGACCTGTAACCCCCCGATGATGCATGTCTATAAACTGAGCTCTCTGAATGGTTCTGTTTACCCAGGAGGGCAGATCTCACAGGCAACATCTGGTTTTCAGAGATTCCCTGTTCTTCCCACAGTTTTATAGCTATGCTGACGAAAGCAGAAGGAAATCAACACAAACAGCCAATGGGTGGTATTGGAAGGATTTAGCTAGAACGCAGTGGACTGGGAAACTGAATTCTATAAATCAAATGGTGATTTATTACCAGTTTAAATAAGCTAACTATTGAAATGTGTATAAATGCATCTGTCTGCATGCCGGTGAAGAAACAGGCATATTCATTCAAACAGTAAAGACTAGAAATTGGACTGGACAATAAGCACCATAGATAACTCAACTATGGAAGGCAGAGTAGATTCTGAAGGGCAATGAAGACTGTAGAAGATCTGGTATCAAATTTTTGATTTCTATATAAGAGCCAAATAAGCTTTTTTGGGGGGGTTTGTAAGGCAAATGGTGTTCAGTGGCTTGCCCAAAGCCACACAGCTAGGTAATTATTAAGTGTCTGAGGTTGCATTTGAACCCAGGTCCTCTTGACTCCAGGGCCGGTGCTTTATCTACTGCTCCACTTAGCCGCCCCTGACCCAAATAATCTTGAGATAAATGAGAACAATACCAAGTCTTTATATACTTTTTATAATGTTCCATATGTACCACATCAGATTTGTAGAATATCCTAACCAAAGAAAAGTATGAAATTTAAACTATACTGAGAGTCTCTCCTTCCAAGATGGTGATAAAATGATTAAAACTTTTCCCCAAAAATGTGGGAAGGGGATAGACAGACAGACATATAGTACATGATCAAAAGATCAGAAACTTGTGGAAATACTTCTTTGAAATAAACATAGGCTCAATACGAAATAACAAAGACTAATAATGGACACATAGCATTGACCTTGTACAGTTTAACTGAAGTACTTCATTTCTACACAAATCCTATAAAACCAACTACAATTCTAGAGTGGAATCAAAAGATCTATCATGGGCAACATCCATATAAACTCAGTCAATGACATGTGTTGAAAAGTTTATCACTATCTATGAAGCAGAGAAATGATGACCCAATGGGTGAATTACCCATGTTAACAACAGGCATGCATTAAATAGTGTCTGGGCACCATACTAAGCACTAGGAATACAGCAAAAAAAAAAAAGTCCCTGGCCCTTGAGAAGCTCATATCCTAATGAGAGAAGATGATACCAAAAGGAGAGGTACAAAGTTGGGGGAGGGAGGAGAGACGGTGCTCATGGTTGTGTACAATGACAAAAGAAGTTCAGATGATAATAGAACCAGGAAATGAAGGATGTCTGGCATAAATACTGCCTTAAAATGGAATTTCCAGAAGGAACTGGCCAATCAGATAAAGGAGGTACAGAATGAACCAGGTTAAAAAGGGTGGTGGTGAATAGTGGGAAAAGAAGTATAGAGAACAGGAAAGAATAATAGGATTTCAGCTCTTTGTCACTACAACAGATTATGGAATGATTACCTTTAAGGACTTGGAATTTATTGATAAATATAGATTATTCAAAGAAAAAGTAGAAACTGGGCACTATATTACTGCAGGATATAAAAGTTTAGCAACTGGGGGTGGCTAGGTGGCGCAGTGGATAAAGCACTGGCCCTGGAGTCAGGAGTACCTGGGTTCAAATCCAGTCTCAGACACTTAATAATTACCTAGCTGTGTGGCCTTGGGCAAGCCACTTAACTCCATTTGCCTTGCAAAAAAAACCCTAAAAAAAATAAAGTTTAGCAACTAGTAATTATCTAATAACTAGTTTGGAGATGAGAAGTACACATCAAAAACTCTAGTTTCCAGGGACTGGCACATAACAAATACTCAGATACAACAACAAATTCCAATATTAGAGTAAATGATAAATATTCTAAGGAATTCAAACAATAAACTAGAATGGAACATGACAGACCCTACTTTTGCTGACTAATATCAATATAACATTTCTGCATAAAACTTAATATTGCAAATAGATTTCTTGCTATATCAAATACTCGCAATCTCTAAGCTATGTGGGAAAAAAGGTGTCATAACAGATTTAGCAAAAGAGTTGAAAATAAAAGGAAAATAGGATAAGGTATATATATCATCTCCATAATCCCTTCTACTAATGGAATTGTACCAAAGATGCTTTCAGTGAGCCTACAGAGGATTTGTTTACAGTCTAATACTTTAATTACAAAAAAGCAATTATCTAACTTGCTTAATATTCTGCAGAACATTAAATTGCAAAATAATGACAGCATGTTAATTTGCCCCTGGATCATTTCTATTCCAATCCCATGAAAAATATGAAAGTTACAATAATCTTACTATTATTTCCTTCCTCCCTTTCTCCTTCCTTCCTTCCTACCTACCTACCTATCTTCTTTCCCTTTTATATTGCTTATGTGATAGCAATCCAGTATAACATCATTACCACAAAAGTTATAGGAGGATTATATTTAAGGAGTTTGGATATAAACGATCAGTGAAATTTAAGCAAAGAAGTAGTAGAAACTGTTATTATTGTATGTTCCAAAAATTTAGCACCTAGAGAATACTTTTAAAGACAGGACTGGTTAATAAGAATAATATAACCAAAAAACTATCCTTTAAACTCAGAGATCCAAAAATCTTCATATAATAAACACAATCCCCAAAATATTCTTGGAAATTGCACCAATGAACTTCAGTTGAATCAGAGCTTTAGCATAGATGGGACTTTGGTCCTAAAGATCTAGAATAAACCATTAATTCATTAAAAAATTGAGAACAATATTTTGAACCAGTGTCACTATATTGAATATTCACAATCTTTAAAAGGCATTTTAAAAAAGCTTTAAAAGTCAAAAATACTAGTGTTAAAGATTCAAACAATATGGGAACAGAGCAAGGCACATATGAATTATGTTGCCTAGTGAGCTCTCAGAATTGTCCCAAAGATACTTAAGGACTAATTTTATTCACCTATAAGAGTCCACAGAATACCAAATGTGTATGGGCCAGAGCAAGATAACACCTCAGGGTCATTTCTAAACTGCATTGAAAAAGATAAGAACATTTTTTTTAGCAGGAATGAACTTTTCTGTACCAAAACCCCTTTTATATATTCCTCATTTGAATGCCATTGGCTACATATTTTAGGTATTATTATTATTATTATAATCCACATTCTACTAAGACTGAGAGGTCAAAGTGACTAGTGTCAGATCATACATATAGAATGTGTAAGAGGCCTAGCTCTTTAACCAATACAGTTCATGATGCTGCCTTGCAAAGGAAACTCAAGTCTCTGGACCTTAGTTTCCCTACCAGCAAAAAAAGAGTTGGAACAGATGACTGCTAAGGTCCTTTCTAGCTCTAAGTATATGACCTTATGATTCCTTCCAGCTCCCAATCCTCATGTTCCTCTCTGTCTAGGATACCATGTAAACTGGGTGAGAAGGATTCATTTAAGCAGGGCACATCCTTTAGAACAATGGAATGTTAGAGCTTAGAGGGACTTTGGAGATCTTCTAGAACAACCCCCTCATTCTACAGATGAGGGAACTGAAGCCCTGAGAGGTGAGGTGATTGCCTAAGGTTATAGATGTAGGAAATGACTGAGCCTTTATTTGAACTTAGATCTTTTCTTTTTTCTTTTTCTTTCTTTCTTTCTTTTTACTAAAAAGAATCAGATTCTATTGTTCTTTGCATCATACTCAGCTTTTTCTACAGTCAGGGTGATGGACTCCTCCCACTCCACTCTCCCTGCACCAAGAATTGACTTCTTTTTTAGTGCTTTGCTAATGTGATGACATGGCCTGAAGAAGAAACCTGAGCCAAGAAAACTCATAGATTAGCTGTTAAGTAGTGGATAGGCTCATGAGGTCAAACTGCCCTTATATTTGATTTTCAATCTTCAGAGGCTTTCCCTTTTCCCTGTCAATTATGCATATAAAACAGAGTCGTGGTATATGACATGATGGGTCCACTTATCCTGGGCATCAGTCTGCTACTCATCATTCCCCCCACTTAAAACCATCCTTTTCCAACCTACCTTATGAGGATTGCCATTCATCTAATCCTATAAGTTCTCAAAGCATCAAATTAGCCTTTATGAAAATATAAATTTAGAACTGGAAAGATTTTAGAATACATAGAGTCAAATTCCTTCATTTTATAGATGAAGAAACTGAGGCAAACAGGAAATCAGTGACTTGCCCAGAGTTAAAGAATTAGTCAGTATCTGAGGGAAGATTCAAACTCAAGTGTTTCTGATTCCAAGTTCAAAACTCTCTAACACCTAACTGCCTCACTTTATCGTCTCTCCTTCACTCCTTACCCCAATACCTAATCAAATGTCAAATCTTATCCATTCTGCCTTAACAATACAATTTACATCCAGTTTTGCCCCAATTGAGTGAAAACACCAGGCTAGTTCAAACTTTCATAATTATTTGTCTGGACCACAATAATAGAGTTCACTATAATAATTGTTCTCCTCATCTCTATTCTCTTCCCTCTCACCAATGCCTCCTCAACAAAGCTGCCAACATCATATTTTTGAATCACAGTTGCCAGAAGAATCTGTAAAGAACTCAGGGTTCATGTATCTATGGCTCCCTAATATTTTTGAGAAGTATAGAAACTCTGCAGCCTGGCTTTCAAATCCCTTTATTGTTTGGCACCAGGTAAACTTTGTAGACACATTCCATATTATTCCCCTTCATTTTCCTTGCCTGTGTCTATCTGCCCTTCCCTCAATTCAATAGTCCATCTCTTGTCACTGGGTCTTGTCCCCTATTCCTGAAGTCTACTTCCTTCCCCTCTTTGTCTCAGCTTTCCTCAAAGTTCAGCTCATGACCGCCACCTCGGTAAAATCTGCCTTAATTCCCCCAAAAGGTACTGCTCTCATCAACAATAGTCTTGGTATTCTATAGGAGAAAAGATCACAGAAAGAACCAAACCAGTCATTTTGCAGTTAAGGAATTTGGAGCCCAGAAAGGTTAAGCAAATTTGCTCAGGTCTTACAAGCAGATCCCTTTTGTCTATAGTCTTTGTTCCATTAGACACCTCCCCATATGAGAGAGAGAGAGAGAGAGAGAGAGAGAGAGAGAGAGAGAGAGAGAGGCCGGAGGCAAGAGCAGGGACTTTTTTTAAATCAATGTAGTCTTAGTGCCTTATATTTAGTAGGCACTTAAGAAATATTTGGATTGAATTGAATCCTAAGGAAAATTTCATAAAATTTAATGTGACTCCAATACTGTATTTAAAATGGGCACCTTTTTTCTCTTCCCTGAAGATGTTCACCTGGAATTCTAATCCAGTTCAAATGTATTAAGCACCTGCTGTATACAAAGCAATGGTCAAGGTATAAATATACAAAGACAAGGAATATTCATTCTCGAGAGAGACAATATGGACTCCACGTTCACGTAATTGATAGCTGACATTTGTTTATAAGAAAATGCTGTTGCTCAGCTGTTTCAGTCATATCCTACTCATCGTGATCCCATTGAGGGTTATCTTGGCAGGGAGACTGCAGTGGTTTGTCATTTCCTTCTCTAATTTTATGGATAAGGAAACTAAAGTTCAGCTAGCAAATGTCTAAGACCAGATTGGAACTCAGGTAAATGAGTCTTCCTAACTGCAGAGCCAGTACTGTGCTACCTGGTTGTCCTTTATAATGTGAATAGTAATAACAGTAATATCTAACGTTTATTTAAAGCTGCTTTGTATTTAATACTGGCTGCTCTACATGGGCTCTTTGCAGGCTTGGGAAAGAGGAATTATACCCCACCCCTCCCTCCCATCTCTTTTCCATACTCTTACTCCAAAAAAGAAAAAAAAAAAAAAGCTCTGAGGTAACAAGACATCTCTACAAAAAATAACTCTCTATCACATCCACCAGAGGAGCACAGTATGAATCGACTGGCGATGCTTTCCATTTGAAGACAAATGCTGTGGTCTTTGGTGAAAAGGTGGGGGTGGGGGGAGAGAGAGGCCAAACATAAAGCATCCATATCCATCTTAAAATCATTACCTGGTCCCTTAAGGAGTCCCTGAAGTAAGGAGGGAGTTGGGAAAATGGATCAGGTCTTTCTTTTTTTCTGAAATAGATTGTAGACTTCAACAGCTAAAAGGGTATGAAAATTTAACGGAATTTTTAATGTCTTTCTAGTTTGGATAATACCACAAAGAGATCAACCCAGCTGCTTCTCACCACAAAAGCAGATGGGGGGCTGGGGAGGCAGGACAATGACTCACTAGCTCCTCGAGTTTTCTCTCATTGTTCGGGGGCAACTTCTGGAGTCAATCAATCAATCACCATGGCTGGATTTAGGCCCCCTTTGAGTAGAACATGTGTCAACTCTTGGCCTACCTAGCTTGGGTCTGACCCAGAGACTTGCAACGATGTGGATTTTCAGCAAGCATCTTTAACTTTGGGAAATTAAAGAGGTGCTATATCCAGAACCGTCAGGAATAAGAATAAAAGGGAATCCTCTGGATTTCAAGATCTGAGCTGAGGGCATCACTGAGCTCTAGGGTTGAGTCCAGAAACTGGGGAAATTGAGGGCATTTCCTACAGAGGATAACTATAAACTCCAATGTGACTGAGGTATTATATAGAAGCAAGAATGTCAAACATTTCCCAAAACCCCTTTTTAGAGAAAACTGAATTAAAGGGGACATTTGAGGAGGAAAACTCACAAATGAGAATATCAGGACATTAGACCTCTTGCTGGTTTCACTTGAGTTAAGCCTTGGAGAGGTGTAGCACTTTCCAACAAAGAAAAAGAAGGAAAAAATCCTACTGTGCAGGTCAGAGATGGGTGACTTTCCCCTCTAATTTTGTTTTTCGATTATAGGAAGATGGACAAAAGAATCTGAAGGGATTCAGAAATAATCTGTCCAACTCTTCACATTAGAGGTGAGCAAATTCAAGCCTTGGGAAGTGAAATGACTTCCCCAAGGTTAAGTCAGAGTCTAAGTATCAGAGGGCACAGTTCCTCTGACTTCAGAGGCTCTTCTCTTTCCAGTATATTTCTGGTGCCTAGAGTTATGTTAACAACATTTTCAAGAAGTAAAATGTCTGTCATAATATCTCCAGAAGGAAAGTGCCAAAGAATTTGTTCTCCCTTGGGAAGCCATGGAGCTCTTTCTCACTATAAAGATCTGCAAGAGGAAATGATTTTTCAGGTGTCCCTAAAGGTCTGCCCCAAAATGAGCTTTCTGGAATTCTGAAATTGAGGAGGAAAAATAATGAGAATTTGTAAAACACAGTGTCTTCTGTCATTTAATGTGAATAGCCACTATATTATTTTTATCTCATTTTGCAAATCAAAAACCTAAGACACAAATGGTCAATGTCTTTTCCAGGATCTCACTGCTAGAAATAGCTTAGGGCAGAATTGGATCCTAGGTTCTTCCAGTTCTATGGTCTAGGGGTTTTTTGGTTTGGTTTGGTTTTATTATTTTAAACCACCTCATAGAAAGTCTCCATAAATCACTTCTTTAAAAAGAGAAAAGTTGGACTATACCAGGGCTTCTTAACCTAGGTCTGCAGACTTGGGGTTATTAAAATATGTTGATTACTGCATTTTTATCATTGATTTTCTCTGCAATCTTATATGTTTTGTGTCATGTTTTTAAAAACATTATTCAGAGAAGGGGACCCTGGACTTCATTCGACTACCCAAGGGGCTCAAGAGACAGATAAGAACCCCTGGACTAGGTGACCCCCCTGTATGAGCTTGCTTCAAGCTACATAATTGTATGTCTCAGTAACTTAAAGGAAATTATGGGATATATTCAAATAGAATTATCAGTGTTTCTAAATAGCTTCTGAGCCAAAGTAGGCAGCAAACATGAAGTCCAGTACCCACCAACATATGAAATGCATTACCTCAAAGGACAATGCAATCGTCCCTGAAAACCAGTCCGGCTGGCTTGGCCAGGCCATTCCTGGAAGGACCATCAGCTAAAATAGTACTTCTGGGAATTGGAGAGCCATGAGGTACTGTGGGAGGAGAGTTGTTACCTTGGAGGTTACTGGCAAGGGATTTCTCTTGGAAAATTTCAGAACCACTTCCCAGGCAGAAGCCACTGAAAACAGAAGACTCTTTCCCTTTGGGATTCTGCTTCTGTTTTTCCATAGTGGCCACTTCTTGAATGACAGTCAGACTAGACTTCTTGGTGTTTCTCACACCTGGTACCCCATCTATCGTCTCTGCAGGTTTGGGAAAGCCATCCCTCTGGACAATACTCCGTTCCCTCCTCACCTCCTTAGAATCCCTGGTGTCCAACAGCTCAAGGGTCATATTCTATACAAAGCCTGCCAGGGCCTCCTCCCTGAAGTCACCTTATATTTGTCTTGAATTTATTTTAAATGCAAGACAACATATCATAGTGTAAAGTGAGCTGAATTAGGATCCAGGGAGCCCAGGGTTCAAGAACCATCTCCGACACAGTGTGGTTGTGTGCTGATGGACAAACCATTTAACCCTTGATGTTCTAAGCTGTATTATAAAAGACAACATAAATAGGCAGAGGGGGATTTTCTCACAAGAGAGTCCTCTATTCCAATGAGAGTCTCTATCTTTATTTTTTGTAATATTTATTTTATATATTGCTTGCCTCCTTCCCTCACTAGAATTTATTCTCTTTCTAGACAGAGACTGTTTCAGTTCTTTTATATTCTTCATGTGCATTCCGAAGTTTGGAACACAGTAAGTGTCTAATCAATGCTTGTCCAGAGCTGTTTCAAGGAAAACAACATTATTTCAGGAGTGTCATTACGCTCCAGACGCTATTCACTTAGGGGTCCCATAGAGTTGGGAGGAAAAAATGATTTTGGTAGCTAGGAAGGTCACAAGAAAGAACACTGGACGTGAAATCAGAGAATTTGGACTTCAGACCCAAATTTCCTATTATCTCTGTGGCCTTGAGTGAGTTATTTCACCTTCCCTGGCCTTGATTGTCTTATGTGAGTTTCAAGGTAGAGAGGACAAGGACTGGTTTTACTTCTCTTTTTATCCTCATCACAGCACTCTGATAAGCATGCAGTAGGTGTTTAGCACATGCTTACTACTTAACTGGTTGCTGCTCTTTCCAGTTCTTTATAATCTTATGATTCTGTGACCCCAAAATGTGGGATTTTTCGATGATCACAGGCTACTAAGCTTCTCATTAGCTATATTTAGATCTGGGGATCCACAGCAGCCTGTGAGCCAACGTCCTCGGTTTACAATTGAGTCTTAATTGCAGACGAGGGAGACTTTAAGGTGTGTCAAAGAAAAGGGGGAAGCATATCTGAAGCCGGGAAAGCCTTCTAGGTCTCACATTCCTCTATCCAAGAACCTGGACATGCCTTGGCCATTGTCTTTCGCCTTTCTGCCCAGCACTCTCTCTTTCTCTCTCTATAGCTGGATGAGCTCACCCAGAAACTTCCAGTTGGAGAGTTGTTTGGCATCTCCCTGCCTGTGACCTCAGGTGGAAAAACAATCAGACCTCATTAAGGGACTGGATTTAGAGGATCTGGGTTTGTAACTCATTTCTGTCTCTTAATGTGTGGCCTGGGACAAATCACATAATGTCCCTTAGTCCATTTTCCTCATCTATAAAAGTAGAGGATTAAATGTAATGGTTTTTAAAGTTCTCTCCATTTCCAGCCTTTGATCCTTTCCTCTCTGTGAAATATCCTAGTGCCTCTCTTTTCAGACTATCACAGGTCTCCTCCTCCTGCCTAGCCCACAGGTTTCATGGTACCATCTCTGGTTGGAATCTTTCAAGGCAGATTGTGAAGAGGTCAGTCTGTTCTGGACCCAGTGGTGGAGGTCAGGGGGCTTATGTGGTGAGGTTCCCTTATCCCTGCTTCTTCCTCTTGGATCTTTAGACTATCTCCAAGTAATTCAGGTCACTTCATAAATGGCCCCAATATAAAGGCCTCTGCCTTCAATACCATTGATTGGTTCTCTGATTCTTCTAAGAAATCTAGTCCTGGCAATGTCACTTATTGTTAGTAAATGAGAATTTATTAAGTCCTTATTATATTCAAGATCCTATGATAAACGAGACAAAAACAGCCTCTGCTTCCAGAGCATACATTTGAATGGGAGAAATGCCATGTAAACAAACAGATAAATACAATACATACATGATGTAGATAGAAGGCGATTTCAGAGAGAAAGGTGCTTGTTGCTAGGGGACCAGAAAAGATCTCCT
Source organism: Macrotis lagotis (assembly GCF_037893015.1). Classification (NCBI taxonomy): domain Eukaryota; kingdom Metazoa; phylum Chordata; class Mammalia; order Peramelemorphia; family Peramelidae; genus Macrotis; species Macrotis lagotis. The sequence continues at coordinate 19,158,991 of NC_133659.1, forward strand.
GCTGAAGGTCAGCTTTTTAAGTCCTGAGGGAAGTTAGGGAAGCCATGAGCCTCAATAGTCATTATCCAACTGACAAAAGGAGGTCCCATAGAAATAAAATGGCAATAAGGTCCAGCGAGCTTCAATGACTAGTCACCAGAATAAGGAAAGTTGGGACTTTATGTGCATACAAATTTGTAAAATAAAGGGGTTTGACTTGTTGGCATCTGAGTCTCTTCCTACCTTATATCTATGAGCCTAGGATCAATCACCAAGCACCTATCAAGTATCTTTTTTTGTGCTGGGCTCTTTGTCAGAGGCTTCATCATATTCCCCTTCATTATGGACCACCCAAATGACTTTGGGAAGGGATCAAGTCAAAGGATTAGGAGAACAGACAGAGATGGAGAGAGGACCAGGCTTGCTATAAAATTGGGATATTGCACTACCTTCCTCACAAAGTTGCTGTAAATATTATTAGGGGTGGTCTAGGGAAATCTCCTGATATCTCAGGCTGAGACTTTCCCATAGACCTAGAGAACCAAACAAAAGCTTCCCTTATTTCATAATTTTAAAGCACCCTAAAAATATGATTAATAGTATTTTGAAGCTAGAATGAATTCTTGGTGAATATATATTCCAATCCCCACATTTTATAAAAGGAGAAAATATTTCTAAGACAGTGAGGAAAGAGTGGAAATTACTTACCCAAAGTCACATAACCAATTACTGAAAGATATGAAAATAGAACACAGTTCTCTCAACTCCTAACCTCTTTCAAGAGTAGTACATAACACTTTGCAAAAATTATTGTATGGGGTGGCTAGGTGGCACAGTGAATAGAGCACTGGCCTTGGAGTCAGGAGTACCTGGGTTCAAATCCAACCTCAGACACTAATAATTACCTAGCCATGTGGCCTTGGGCAAGCCACTTAACCCCATTGCCTTGAAAAATCTAAAACAAAATATTGTATGTTCTCTAAAACAAACACATACACATAAAAAGTGTCGGTGCAAATTGAACTGATCTCCCACATGAAAAAGCAAAGAATCCTAGACATCCTATTCCTATAGGGTTCTTTCTACCTGTTTTACTCTTCTTTTCTTCTTGATTTGCCTCATTTTTTATGATAGTGGAGGTAATATGGAGCCCGAATTACATGGGTACAGAATGGAATGTCAACCTTTATTGACACAGTTCATTTTATTGAAATACAGATTGACTCGGTCATATAATACTTGCTTTGAGCTTTCCATTAGGCTGTGAAATAGTAAATAGTTCTAATAAAGTTTTAATTGTGAAAGAAATTCCATGAAGTTCTTTCAACTTTATGAAACGTATTGCTCAATTCTGTGGGTGTTTTCTTTACAGAGATCTATCCAAATGCTTTCTTTACAAAAGATGACTTTGAACAGCAAGATCACATCCCTAGAAACATGCATGTTTCGTTACTTAACACTGTAAATTGCTTTGCCCCGTCCTTGAAATGCACCATATAAATATTGCATTTGATCTTTAACTTACACTTCATAAATAATTCATTTCAAAAATATTCCTCCATGAGGCCATCAGTTGCTGAAGTGTTCAGTTTTCTGGTAAAGCATTTATTTACTGCATGAGCTCTCAGTGCTTGGTAAAAGATTTGCTAAAAGCTGCATATGGAAGGAATTATGGTAATTGTATTAACACTAAAATCTACAACACTGAAGGCTCAAATCCTCTAAAAGGTTTTGTGCCTTTATACTCCCATCTCAACAGGCATCGACTCCATTGGAAATTTTTAACACTTCGTGGGAAGGCTTCTGAATGTCATTTTTTTCCTTCTAATCACTCCAAGCAATAGTAAAACACTTATGAATTGGGGTCATAGGGAAATTTTCCTAAATCTCCAACCTGATAACCACTATCTCTGAAGTATCTTCTGTGTTATATTCAAAAAGAAAGACCAGGTTGAGAATACCACAGCTGAGTGAAAGGAAATCTCATACCATTAATTTTGATAAAGGAACAGATTTTAATTCACATACGGCGATATGCTGGTTAACGATGTGTCTCCTTAGGACATCCATTAAAAGTCCATTAAGTTAACAGGAAAAAATCTAATAAAGTTACCCTGGAAATTTTCTGGTAGATTAACATTATGGACTTTTAATGAGTGCTTCCTGTAGGTATGGCTCTATTAGCAAAGCTAATATACTAATTAAACTTGAGCCTTAAGTGAGAAAAAGCTACTTAGAGATGTTGTACTAAGCAATATATATATATATATATACATATATACATATGTATGTGCATATTTACGTATTTCCCAAATACTAGAATTAAGCCGAGTATAGATCCCCAAGTATGTTAATAATACTAGACAATGGCATTAGTCTTGCCTTCATCAGCTGCAGGGCCAATAATCCTAGTCATGATAATAATAATAGGGATGGGAATAACATTAAAATTATGCTTCCATGGATACAGGGAACTCCCAGGCCAGGGAAAATATAATTACGTAATAATAACAACAACAATAATACGCATGTTTAGAGCGCTAAAATGAGCTGATTTAATTAATGTAACTGATTTTGAAAATGCCCCAAGTTTCCCAATCCAAAGTTGCAATAGAAGGGTGAACATCTTCTCAACACAAAGGGGAAGAAGATCAATAGATGTTCTCAGAGCAAATCATAAACAGGTTAAAAAAAAATAGACATCCTTCCAGAACAGACATACTTCGCAAAATCACAGTAAGGACTGACAAAAGGGATACACTACTGGATTTGTCACTGAGAATGGTTTGTCTCTGAATGGAGGCTATGAAAGGCTTAGTTCTCAGTGTAGATTTGAAGTCCTTTCATGGGTGACAACCATTTGATTTAGCCAAGGAGAAGTCAGAAAGGCCCATCACAAGGATATGGTACTTTATGTGAGTGATCACCTGCCATCAGTAATTACAATGAATTCACCTAGAAGGAAGTGGAGCTTGTCTCAGACAAAACTTCAAGCTCAATTTTCAACTCATCTTCCCTTTCCTGGTGGCAGTCAGATAGGAGAAAAATATCATTAAATTCTATGTTCCTTGAAGACAGAGATTCTTTTTTTACTTTTGCCTCCCTTGTCCTAGGTAGAGCTTGGGATGTAGCAAGAATTTAAGAAATATTTGTTGACTTTTTATTTAAACTGAGTTCTGTGACAATAACTAATAACTAAAGTTTCCATGCCATCTTAAGGTTTGCAAGGTAATCTCAGAGGAGAAAAGAGGAGGGACAGATGAGAGAGGAGGACAAGGAAAAATTTCTTGCAAAGCTGAATCTTGAAAGAAGTCAGAGAAGCCAGGAGGTAAGGTGAAGAAAAGTCATGAAAGACAGCTTGTAAAACTGGCAATGGAGTGGCTTGACCAAACCCTGGCAAGGACAGCAAAGATAAGGATTCTCAGAATACAAAGGGGGAGTGAAATGTAGGAAGACTGGAAAGGCAGGAAGAGCCAGGTTTCAGAGGTAATGGGGAGACTCTGAAGTTTATTGAGTTGGGGGAAGTCAGGTGAAATGGTCAGACTCAGGCTTTAGGAAGATCACTGACAATTGAATGGAGGTTGGAGGGAAGAAGATAGAGGAGATCAGGTTCCTAATCAAAATCCAAGTTTGGTATTATACCTCATTTTACAGAAGGTGAGGTTGAGAGATGATTGTCATGTACACAAAACAAGTAATAAGGGTCTGAGTGCAGTTTCCACATCTAATCATAACACTACCCACTTGTCTTGAAAATCCCAAATTCTAGTCCTATAGTCTGCTCTTCTGATTATGTAGACCAAGATATTAAATCCTTGTGGGGCAACGGGAAGTTTACTGATCTATGACAGTCATCTCCATCTAATTATTAGTTAATGGCAGAACCATGATGAGAGTCCCCAGAGCCTCTGGTCTCCACCATGGCAGACTGATGCCTGATTTTTTAATGTATCTGGCAAATAGTAGGTGTTTAATAAGTGCTGGTTGACTTGACTTCATGTCTGTTCTTAGTCGAGTCAATTATAAGTATTTATCCTCAGTAATTAGACTGATTTTATCATGTAAATGCCTCTTAGATTATCTTATAACTATTCCAGGAATCCCTTATGTCAACACGACATTGAGACAACTCGAAAGTTGATCATCTTGGTTCACTGGACCTAGAAATAGTGCTTATTGATGCTCAGAAAGAGCTCCAGGAGTTAGACCGGATCTAAAGGATAATCTAATACTCCTCATTTGACACTTCAGGAAACTTAATCACAAGATTATGTGACTAGTCTGAGGACCCAAGTAGCAAGAATCAGAGGTGGGATTTGAACTTGGGTTGTCTGTTCCTTGAGCTAATTGTATTCCACTTGGTTGAGCTGCCTTCCCAACTGTAGTTGACACTAGACTGCCTTGGGGCCTGTTCTAAACCTGAGATCCTCCATAAAACCTGAATGAAGTTCATAGAGAGAAGTATCATTTATTCAAAGAAGCACATTTTTCTCTGGCCTAAATTTCTGTATTTTAAGATTATGAATATCTCCATTTATTGTTGCTGTTGCTGCGGCTGCCACTGTTGAAGCTTTTGGCCAAGAACTGTGCTTACATCTTCACTATGACAAATTTCCTGCCCCGAATTTCCTCCATCAACACCAACTGTCAACTGTACTCACTATAGGGATTATACACTCCATCATTGTAGAATGTGATCCACTCAGAACCTTCCAGCCTACACCATTTTCATTCCCATCCTATAAATTCTCCATATGTGTGCTGATGTTCCTAACCTAGAGTTCTGAACTTTGCAGATAAGTAACTGCTCCACTTTTCATTGAGGAGAGTTTCCATCTCCTTATTCTCATTGTTCTTTCCCAGAAATTCCTACCTTAATTCAATTATAAATCCAGACTAGATGATAAAACACACACACACACACACACATCCATTTCTTTCATTTTTACCTATTTTGCAGTAATTATCAGCCACAAAATCTTCCAAATTGAGCATCTTCCAGAAACTGTCATCCCATCCACTTTCTGCAGAATAGGTCCATTTACATACCAAGGAACAAAGAGATCTAAGGAGAAATTGAAAGCATTATGAGTACCGACAAGTTTTTCTTGGTCTTCTCAGGGAATACCTGAGAACTAAGCTTAGTCTAAGATGTCACAACCTTTAGTCTTATGATTTCAAGTTCTGATAGCCTAAAGCATCCCCAATAGGCCTATGGAAAGGATATCACAACAGGGAGGGAAAAAAGACTCAGGATGGTGGCTTATTTTGCCACTAATTCACTTTATGACAGTGGACAAGTCATTAGCCTTGTCAATAGCCAGTCTTATATGAGCTATGAATAGAGGATATCAGCAGGTGTATTATCCTCCCTAGTACTATCTGGGAACCAGTTCCTTTAGTATAACATGGAAGGAGTAGAGCCAGCATGGGGTAGAGGACCATGTAATTAGTGGTTGTCCCTTGGTATAGAAGACCACATTGAATGACTTGTGACCCACAGCTAGAAGGGAATTAGAGGTCTAGTCTAGACCCTTTATTTGACAGAGAAGGATAGTGAGGCACAAAGATGTTAAATAATTTGTCTAAAATCACCATGCCAGTGTCAGGATTCAAAACCAAGATGATTGATGTTAAATCCAAAGTTCTTTCTAATATATGATGCCAATATAGCAATAAAATCATATTTTAGGTCAGAAGACATGAATTTAAGTCCTACTTCTGGTTAATGTTAATTATGAGAGGGGACTATCCTGAGTTTCAGTTTGTTGAATGGTAAAATGGAATTCTAAGTCTTTTTTTAAATCCTTTTATTATTTTTCCAACTACATGGAATGGTAGTTTTCATCAATCATTATTTTGTAAAGGTTTAAGTTTTACATTTTTCTTTTCCACTCCTTCACCCTGAAAGAAAGCAATCCAATATGGGTTCTACATATGTAGAACATAGATCCATATTAGTCATATTGTGAAAGAAGAATCAAATCCAAATGGAAGAAAAAAACATCAGAGAGAAAAAAATGACATAATATATAAGACAATTTTAAAAATTGAAGATTATAAGCTTTGGTCTACATTTAAACTCCACAGTTCCCTCTCTGGATATGGATCAAAAGACTTTTAGAACTGTCTTTGATTACTGTACAGCTGAAAGGAACAAGTCCAACATAATTAATCATCACCCAATATTAGTTAGTGTATATAATGTTCTTCTGGTTCTGTTCATTTCATTTAGCATCAGTTCATATAAGTCTTTTCAGGCTTTTCTGAAGTCTACTCCATCCTATTTTCTTATAAAAAAATAGTATTCCATCACATTTGTATACAATAATTTGTTCAGCCATTCCCCAATTGATGAGCATCCCTTCGATTTCCAATTCTTTGCCACCACAAAAAAAGAGTTGCTATGAATATTTTTATACCTTTTGGGATACAGAACTAGAAGTGGGAATGCTGGTGGAATTAGATAATTCTTGACTTGTCTATCTCACTGGATTATTACTTAGACAGGAAATCAACTGATTAAAAGATAGTTATCAATGCTGATCAGATACTACTCAAGGACACATAAAGACAAAAAATGAAACAACCTCTGCCCTCAAAGAGCTTATATTTTACTAGAGGAGCAAATATGTATAAATATGTCTATACAATATAAAAGTTAGTCTCAGAGCTAGGAAGATCAGGGATCAAGTCCAAGTTCTGACATATTATGGCTGGGTCACCTCATTGGCAAGTCACTGTCCTAAGCAACACTTAGGATTATCAGCTGCAGAGAAGGTGCCGACCTCCATTGGAAGAGAGAGTTTCTTATGTCAGTGAAACTTCACATCCAGTCCCTAGCCCTCTTCATATTATAAGCAATTTGAAAGAAGGCATATCCATAGAATCCAACATTAGTTTGATTGCTCTCTTTTGACATCTTTGACCTCAGGAGGTCATGTAACTGTCATTCATGGAGCACTCTTTGGTTCCACACTCATATCTAAGACTTTCTATTACCTCTAACCAGAGGTAGGCATCTAGTGGGATATAAATATTATCTGTCAGTTCTACTGCTTGGTTCAGAAACACTTCCATATGATTTTAACCTATTTAGCATGTGTTCTAAGAATATTTATCCACTCCACTTCCTTCTAAAGCTCCTGAAGGGTGATGGTACACAGGGTTTAGCAATTTTATTTTCCCATTGACTGGTCTCCAATTCAGGATTTTAGATTCAAAGGTAAATGGATTTTTTCCACTCTTCCATAATAGTGTTCCTCCCAGCTACATCTGCATACATACTATTCAGTGTTTTACTGTATAAAGATGGAAGTAATTTCTTTCCCTTTAGTATATTATAAATTCACCCTGGTATCTATTATTTCTCCACCACCTATTTCTGAAATGGATTGTGTTACAGCTCCAACCAGAAAATATTCCATATCTTTATTCTCTTAAAAGAGGTAAATTTTTTCATTAAATCTTCACACCACTGATCATAAGTAGCAATATTAATAATAGCCAGTATTTATATGGAATTTAAGGCTCATAAAATGTTTCACGTATATCATCTTATTTGACTCTATGAATAGCATAGAGAAATAGATGCTATTATTTTTATTCCATATTACAGATGATGAAAACTAAGTCTGAGAGATTTGGACAGCTGAGTAGCACAATGAATAGAGTGCTGAACCTGAAGAAGGAAGATGTGTCTTCTTCAGTTCCAATTTGACCTAAGAAACTTATTATGTGATCCTGGGTAAGTCATTTCACCCATCTGTAAAATGAAAGGGAGAAGGAAATGGCAAACAATCCCAAGAAAACCCAAGAAGGGATCATCAAGTGTCAGACACAATTGCAGTAAATGAACAACAGCAACAAAGTCTGAGAGAACTTGTGACCCATTCAATGTCACATAGGCAGCATCTGAGGCAGAATTCGAATTCAAGTTTTTCTGAATTCATATGGAGTGCTCCAGCTACCAATACTACCTAAGTATCTCTATAATAAGAATATTGGAAGAAAGGGCTAATAAAAGAATTGAGATTGATATGATTCCATGGCTTATAAGTCATTCCCTATTGTTCATCGTGGCCAGACAATCTCCCTTTTCTCATTAGAAAAGTAGACTGGAATCATATGTCTTGGGCATTAAAATTTCTTTTCCCCCTGCTCAAAAACACTTATTAAGTGCTCACTATGGGCCAGATGCCATACTAAGCACTGGTGATACAGATTAAGAAAAAAAAGTTCCCAGCTCTCAAGAATGTTATAGTCTCTCAGGGAAGACAATTTTCAAATGATTCTGTACAGACAAGATAAGTACAGGAAAATAACTGAAGATAATGCATAGAGGGAAGGTAACTAGACAACATGAACTGTTTTATTATTCTTTCTGAATCACTGGTATTTTTCATGTTAGGGCAAGAAGCAATGTAATTCAGGAAGAGTTACCCTTCCCTCAGTTTCCTCATTTGTAACTGGATGATCTTTAAAGGCCCTTCAACCTCTGACTATCTTCAGTCTTAGTTCAAATTTCGATATTTGATGAGAACTCAGCTCCATCTTTCTTTCTGGGAAACCACCCATTCAAACACTCTACCATATCAAATTTCGGAGCTATTAGGAGCCTCTGTATATTGAATATACAAAAAGAGAATACAGTTGAAAAAATCCTGACCATATAATTGAACCCTTAAAGCTGTTTGGCCCGGAAGAATGATTTTGGACTTGCTTACTTAGACTTAAAGGAAAACATACCGAAAGTCTTCAGTTTGCAGAATTACAGAGACCCTGCCTATATGAGCTATTTCTCCAAAGATGTTTTTCTTTGTGAAAAGCCATGATTGTGTTACTGCATTATTTATATGCCACTCACAGTATTTACATTTCAAGTCCACACTTTCCAGGGAAACCTTTTGTTCTCTTTCTAATGAGAGCAGAACCTGGATAGTCTCAACTGAATCAGCCAGTGAATAACAGAAATGCCTGTACAAGGGGGAAGGGGAAAGACATGACAGAGATATGCTTGGCTAAAGCTTCCAGGCCAACACAGTCCTAGAATGGAGGTGTTTTTTTTTCAATCTTTACAACAGATTGACCTAAGAACCTGAAGACCCAATCCATAGGGAGATCCAAGGACCTGAACCCAACTTCTAACTGGATAACCAATAAACAACAAGAGGGTTCCTTGATGGGTCTATTTGGTTGAAACTGCTTCATGTCCAACACTATCATTCCTGTGATGTGTCTGTCAAAATTCAGTTTTCCTGGTATTGGTTCTGGGCTTCCTCAGGACTTGCTGACAGGCCTCTGACAGGCTGAACTAATGTAAGCCATGAGATAGCACAGGGCCATATTAAGTTGCCATTTTGGGGAGTGTGTAGCTGATAAAATGGTCAGATGGGACTGTGACAGTGTGGCACTGGCATGAAAGGCCTGGAAAACAAAGACAGATTAGGAGTGGGAGGTCCAACCCCTCTTCCACCAGGAAGGCCAACATTCTTTTTGAATTTGGAGAGAGAGTGTCATCTAATGGAACCCTAGAGGTATGAACTCCCACTGTGATCTGGCCTGAAGAACATCATAGGACCCAGAAAGAATAATAGCAGGCAACACCGAAAGATCTGCTTTAATGTCTGAGCAGTATTTTGCTGCTTTTTTAAAAGAAAAGTCTTACAACAGTCCTTTGAAGGAATTATCAATGTTTTTATTATCTTCCTTTTAGAGCTGAGGAAACTGAGATTCAGAGACTCATTAAGTCAAGGGATATCCTACTAATATCTATCTTTCTGACTCCTGGTCCAGAAGTCAGACAACAAGTATTTTTAAGAGAATACTGGGTCAGGAACCTACTGTTCCACAAAAAGCAAATACAAGGTTCTTGCCCTCAAAAAGATCATATTTCAATGGGGAGCTAAGGTCAAATGGGCTCCCAAATAATTTAGGAATTTTGTCTGATGAAGAAGGAGGAAGAGGAGCATCAGTAGCTAACATTACAGAGCATTTACAATGTAGTAGTCGGTGTATCAGGGTAGCAGACACTGTTCCAAGCATTTTACACTTACTCTCATTTGATCCTTACCACCACTCTGAGGTAGGTGTCATTATTATTCCCATTTTATAGATAGGAAAATTGAAGCTAACAGGTTAAGTGACCTGCCTAATGTTACATAGCTAGTAAATATCTGAGGACAGATTTGAACTGTGGGTGCTCTCTACTCCAGGTTAGGGGCTCTATACTGTTGAAGGAACTTTAGAACTTCTCTAGGTCAATCTTCTCAGTTTATAGATTATAGAGTGATAGATTTGAAGTTGGTCAGGGACCCTAGAAGCCATCATCGAGAGTTATGATTTGCATATTAATAGGAAATTGGTACTACTACTACTACTACTACTACTACTAATAATAATAATAATAATAATAATGTGGTTTCCAGATAACCTTCTTACAGGCAGGCTTTGGGGCTGGGTAAATAGTGAAAATAAAGTAGCCAGAGCATTTGGTTCTAATCATGACAGGTTTGCATTCTTTCCCTGGGCTGTTCTGGCCTTTATTTAGTAAAGTAGATCAGTATAAACTGTACTCTGTACCCCTCAAACCACACAACCAACTTAGCCATTCCCATAGGACACCTCTGTTGTCCTATTTGGATGGAAACAAGTGTTGAATTGCCCTCCATGAGGGGTTTGCCCTGGCAAGATCACTCAAGTCCCAAATCTGATTGTTCTCTGATCCACCCTCCCCTTCCCTGTATGTATATAATATCTGGCTCCACACTAGCAAGGTGGAGAAGGATGGAGTAATCCCAGGATTTACAAATTAGTTCCTTGCAAGGAAAATAATTAACAAACCTGTATCAGGTTGCTGACATTTTGTCTCTGGTCTGTTTCGTCAGTCTGGGTTAGAAACAGCTCAGTAAAATTTGGTTAATACCTTTTAGCTCATTTCTGTCATTTTCCAGATAACAAAATGGAGGTCCATAGAAATGGAGAAACACTTGACTAAGCTCACAAAGGTAGTGACAAGGGCTAGGTTGGACTCCTCATCTTTGGACTTCAAATATATGTAGTCCTGTCTTCTACATCATAATGTGACTATTATCCTAACTTCTGCTCTATTCGCCTAACAGGATTGTCTTGGGAACAAGCAAAATAGGTAAATGAACTTTATAGCTATAGTACCTCATGTCATTGTAAGCTATTGTCACTGATATTAAAATGAATAATAAAAATATCACTTGACCAAAGTGGCACGTGGTGGTGGAAAGAGTATAGATTTAGAGGTTGACAACGTGCATTCTAATCCCACCATTATCACTTTATCACCTGTATAACTATGGACAAATTACAGACACCCTGGTCTCAGCTTCCTCTTCTGCAAAATGAGGAATTCATTCCATTCCACTAATAGCTTAGATATTGAACTGGAAAGTTACTGAAGGAGAAGGGATCTTCTATATCTATGAATGACATCACAATTTGACAAATAAAGAAACTGAGGTTCAGAGAGAAAAAGTAACCTGAGTGACCTAGGAAAAGTTCTAGCATCCTTCACATCTTTAGTTTTAACTTAAAGTGTGGGATTACATTTTCTCTCTAGTTCTGCCACCTGTAATAAATCTTATGAAAGTCTGGATTTGCCTAAAATCACAAGATCAGAAAGAGACTCAATCCTTTGCCTTCTGACTCCTTTCCAAAATATCACATTGTCTTCCATGTGAGGAGGGAAAAAAAAGATCAAACTGACTCTACCGAGAACACTTAAACAACTTGGTTTGTATTTTGTTTTTTAAACAGAATCGGAACAGAAAAATAACAGCATGGCTGACAGTGACTATAGCAGAGTGGGATAGTCCTGAAAAAAATGATATCACAAAGTCCAAAATCATGACAAGTTTAGCACTGGGGTGATTATTGAAGATGTCCTTTAAAAAGGATGCCAAACAAAGAAGTGGACTGGCCCATGCAATAGCAGCTACGGAAATGACAGGAATACTTTTTTCCTTTTGTTTTCTCTATAAAGGGAAATGATTTTCAGACTGGACACTAGAGAATGAAAAGGATGCCCCAGGAAATGAAATACAAAATATGTGAGGAGGGAAGGATAGAGGCAGCTGTCCCCAATTAGTTCAAGTTATCAGGATTATATGAATTACATCTTGGGACATTAAAAACAATTCAAGGAGGTGAATGCCTCAGGGGCAGTGCTGTGTAGTGGATAGAGCATTAGCACAGGGGTTCTGAGACTTGGATTCAGCTCTCTCAGCAGTATTATCATGTATAAGTCACACAGGAATAAGAGTAGATCTCATTTGGTACAAAAGGTGGCACAGTAGACAAAGCACCAGCCCTGGAATTAGGAGGATCTAAATTCAAATCCAGGCTCAGACACAATATTTAGAGCAGGTAGGTGGTGCAGTGGTCAGAACACTGGTCTTGGAGTCAGGAGGATGGGTATTTGAATCCAGCCTTGGATACTTGACACTTACTAGCTGTGTGACCTTGGGCAAGTGACTTCATCCTGGGCCCATGCAGGGCCATTTCCAGTCATCCTGATTTATATCTGGCCACTGGACCCATAAGACTCTGGAGGAGAACGTGAGGCTGGGTACTTAGCACAGCCCTCCCCTCCCCACTCATATCCAATTCATGTACTTGTCATATCATCACCTTCCTGAAGTCTTCTGACAAATAAAATGGACAAATGTGTTTATTTACAAAAATATTATTAACCCCATTTTAGAGATGAAGACTGCTTTAATTATGGGGCTAATAACGTACTATCTGCCTCACAGGGTTATTGCCAGTAGAGTGCCTAGTAACATTCCAATGGCTTCAAGAAGTTGACTTTGTAAGCACAATGTATGGTTGAACAGCTTTAAATGAAAAAGACCATGGGAGCACCAGTCCTCAAGTCAGACAGGACCTGAGTTCAGATATGGTCTCAGACGCTGAGGCTGTATGACCCTGGGCAAGTCACTTAACTCTAACTGCCTCAAAAAAAGGAAAAGAAGGGGAACTAGGTGAAGTGGATAGAGTGCTGGTCCTGGTGTCAGGAGAACCTGAGTTCAAATACAGCCTCAGACACTTAATAATTGCCTAGCTGTGTGGCCTTGGGCAAATCACTTAACTCCATTGCTTCAAATAAAAATAAAAAAAGAAAAGAAAAAGTTTTCATAGGCTGCAAGATTAAGTTAAATCATCAGCATGCTAAGGCACCTTGTCCTTGTGTGCCTACTCTGTTTAATTAAAAAGCCAAACTAAACCAATATAAGGAGTTTCCTAACATTCTCATCCATCTCTTTAGATGATTCCCCCTCTTTTACTCATTAAAATTAATTTTCTTTGGACTTTCAGAATTTCTTTTTTAAGAGCTTGTCTGAGTTTGCTTTTTAATAGAATTTTAGTTCATGGAATATATCCTTTTCCTAAATTTAGAATATATTCTTGACAAATCCCCTTTTCAACAATCTAAGGGGAAAGGATTGCATGCCTCAAAGGTTTCCATCCTGTTCCTCTCTGTTGGTGAGAATAAAAACTAGTATAGAATGATCTCTAATCTTTTCTTCCATCTTTTGGCAAATAAAATCATCTGTAAGGTAATATTCAAGGTAGTGGTTTTTTTCCTGCCTCTAGAAATGGGGCCAGTTTTATCCATTGTGGGTTGGGGTGTGAGGTTGATGAAAGGAGCTTGACACAGTACTGCCAAGCTCTTCTGTGAGAGACTCACTGGTGAAGAGGAAAGTGTTGGGATAATGACAAGTGATGCTAACACCTGCTTTTGTTTTGTCTGATATCTCATTTTCTTAATAGAGGAAAAATGGGAAGAGTTGAAAAGTGATAGAGAATTGCAGCAAAGCAGAGAAGCAGTTGTCTGATTAAAGATACCCCAAGGTAATGTTCAATGGCATTCTGAAAGCCAAAGATGCTTCAGAGAATTCAATTTTTAAGTGTGTACAACCTACATAACTAGATGGCCCTGCTGGCCACTACCACCTTCCCATCTCCCAGAGACTCAGTGTAAAAAAGACATTTTCTATCCTGTTTCTATTACTTTGGAGGCTGAAATAAAAGGGACTCAAAAACCATAATACTCAGGAGTATAAAATGGAAGCTTCCAGAGGGGAGAGGATGGGTATCTTTTCTATGTCATCATTTATATCTTTCTATCTCAAATGTATGAACATCACAGTCACTAAATAGTCATTATGTTGAATTCATTTAAATGAATGAAGAGCTAAAATATTGAACAATACCATCTTTTAAGCTTTTCTTTTAAGTAAAAATAATGAAAAGTCAGAAAATTTTCCCCAAAACTTCAATAAATTTGACACATCTCTTACATCACAAAACAAAATGAATTTGCATTATTTTAATCTAATTATTTTGTGTATTTGTGTGTGTGGGGGGGCAGACAAACCATTGATAGACAAGGGAGTATGTACATCCCTTCTCAGAATGTTGATTTTTTTTTAGATAGAAGGAAATACTAAATTTCCATTAGAGTTTAATGAAACTCAAGAAGTATTTTTTCCATCCAAGTTTGCTGACCTACTGAATTGATGGATAGACCCCAGGTTAAATACCTTTCCTCTAGGGGAAGTGGTTCTCATCTCAGAGTGACTTCCATTGACAGTACAATCCCCATTGGGACATAGTTTAATATAATGGAAAGAATGTTACCTCTGGGGTCATAATGCAGATTTTTGAATTGTGCTTTTGGTACTTGCTATCTCCATGATTTTGGGCAATACACTTAACCGTATTCCATTTTCCCATCTGTTAAATCAAGGGGGCCAGATTCAATGGCCTCTGAGGTCATTTCTAGGTTGAGATATATATTCTGATGGGAAACAAAAGAACTTTTACTAAGTGTTTGCAATGTGCCACACTTTTAGGGCAGCTGTGTGGAAAAAATGGATAGGATCTAAAGTTAGAAAGACTGATATTTCTGAGTTCAAATCCAGTCTCAAACACTCATTAGCTATGTGACCGTGGGCATGTCACTTAAGCCTCTGTCTCAGTTTCCTCCTCTGTCAAATGAGCTTGAAAGAAAATGACAAACCACTGCAACACTTTTGCCAGGGAAATCCCAAATGAGATCTCAAAGAATCTGACATAATGGAAACTAACTGAACAACAACAACAAAATAATATGATGAAAAAGGGAAAAAACTGGAAGAAAAAAATTTAGAAAAATTAATTATGTAAAAAATCAGATATTATCAGCCGGGCCCCACATTCATCAACCCCACCACTGTATATATTTTTTCCACATTTCTTTTTTGAAACCAAACTTGGCCATTGTAATTTGTAGCATTTACTATCAATAATTTTCATTGTTGTTTACTATCAATTTTTATTGTTGTTTTCTCCATTTATTTTGTTAGTGTCATTGTATAAATCATTTTCACTTTTTACTTCAGTTGTATCAGTTCACAGAAGTTTTCTGTGATTCTCTGTATTTAGCATATTCATCTTTTCTTATATTTCAATAATATTACATTATATTCACATATCACAATTTATTCAATCATTCCCCAATCAATGGGCCACCCTTTTGGTGAATGACTTTTGGTGTAATATATTTCTGCTAATTTTTATAAATTTTGTTTATCGGATACAGATAAAAGGTATTTGATAAAAATTCCCTTTCTTATTCTAGATGCATTAATGTTGTTTTAATTACTTCTATCCTTTGTTGGTTGGAAATTCATCCCTCTCCATGTTCTCTTTTATTATGTGATTGTTAATATTTGTATCATTAGTTCATTTTTAAAGTACTTGTGAAATATGGTACAAAATCCTGGCCTAAATCTCATTTCTTCCAGAATGTTTCACAACTTTCCAATAGTTCTTCTCAAATAAGGAGCTATTTTCTAAGAATAATGTTTTCAAGTTTATTGAGCGCCACTGATCCTTGGAGGAATTCGTATCATAGTAAGAAGACAACATATCAAGGACAATTGGATTTTCAAAGTTGGGTAGAAAGAGAATAATTTAAAAATATTCAAGAAATAGCATGGCAGTCTGTTTAAGCTATCAACTAGACTTAAGTCCCAATTTTTCCACTTAATATCTATAGAACTTACTTCCCCCATCTACAAAATGAAGAGGCAAGAATAGATGACCTCAAAGGTCTCTCTCAGATTTCAATCTAGGATATTATGATCCTTGCAGTCTTAAGAGATTCAATGTAGGGGAAAATACTAGTATTCTGACCTGGTAATAAGAAATACTAGGGAATAAGAAACCCAGATCATGAGGTGTGGGTTGAGAAATTTAAAAATGTCTTTAAATTCAACAAGATTATATTGAGCTTTTCCTATGTGCCTTTCCAATGACAACTATTGCCTCTCATCTTCTCCCTCTGAGATTCTATTCCCAAATCATTTCAATTATTATCATCTACTTGAAGTCTTTCCTGAGTCATCCCCAACCAGAAATTAGTGGGTTAATACTTTATTGTGATTCAGTCATTTTCCATTTGTTTCTGACTCTTTGTGACCCCATTTGGGGTTTTCTTGGCAGGGAGCCTGGAGTGGTTTGCCCTTTCCATCTCCAGCTCATTTACAGATGATGAAGCTGAGACAAACAGGGTTAAGTGACTTGCCCAGGGTGATCCAGATAGTAAGTGTCTGAGGCTGGATTTGAACTCATGGCTTCATGATTATAGGCTCAGTGCTCTATGTGTCACCTACCTGCCCTAGACTTTCCTACCATTCATATACATATGTATATGTACATATTATGAATGTATCATATTATGGATACATACTCATATGAGTATCAAAAATGTTACCTAGATGGAGAATCTCAAATTCCACATTCTCTAAACCCCACACGCATAAATATAATATATATATATGCATATATACATATATAAATATATATTGATATATGTATTCCTATCTGTATATTATGTTCATGCATATGTGTGCATACAATATAAATTATTTAATATGTATTTTGTATAGAATTTTGTATCTACTTGCTTCCCCCCAAGAGAAGAGGATATTAGCTCCTGAGGGCAAGGAATGTTTTCCTTTTTTCTTTGTATCCTGGAGTACTGTGTCTGTCTTATCAGGCTCCTCAGGATGGTAAAAGTTTTTAAATGTTAGAATAGGTTATTGGATGGGGTTAAAGATTTTCTTTCCTAGGTTATTTTCACTGTCTGAACTTGATTCTTATATAAGGGGGCAGAGTTCAGATGTGGTCCTAACTGAAGACAAAGAGAATAGGCATCTTCCCCTTCTGATGATTTTGTGTGATGATTTTCTGATTATCTGTATCTTCCCAATTGAGGAATGCCATTCCATTTACTTTAGTTTATAGATGGAATTAATTGTTATGGAATTTATTATTATTATGATGTGACATTCTACCAATAGAATATAAGTTGCATCAGGCCAAGGGGCCTTTTGGGTTTAGGTTTGTGTCCATAGGACTAACACAAACAGCATCAGGTACAAAGCAGATGAACAATGAACAAATCCTTGTTTTAAGTGAATTGGTATAAAATCAAGGACTTCTCTGAGTGAAAAAGAAGGGTCCCTGCTATTTCTAACTAGAGGAAAGGATGCTAAGGAGCAATATGATACAGTGGGTAATCAACTGATTGTGGAGTCAACAAAACTTGGACTCAAAACCTGCTACTACTGACACTAGAGCAGTGTGATCCTGGAAACGTCATCAAAATCTTCTGAGTCTCAGTTTCCTTCCCTGTAAAATGAGAGGATTTGATTCTATGGTTTCTACCATTCTAAGAGAATAGGACATTCCAACAACTACAATAAAAATATATAATTATATATATATATAAATACCAGCATACATATACAAACATACACATATATCTATGTAATTATTGCATATATATATATATATATATAGTATATATGTATATGCACAGATATGTCAATATGTGTGTATCCAGCTTTATTTTAACTTCTGAGTTCCAGTCATTCATCATCAATTGTTTCTGAGACATCTCAAATTAGATTTCACATGTCCATTGTGTTATGGGGTACTAGACATGTGCAAAACAGAAGTCCTTTATCTTCTACCTCCTCCTCCTCTTCCTCCAGAAAGCACTCCTCTGAACCTTCATATTACTACTGAAAGTTTTCCTATTGCCTCAGTCACCCAGGATCACAGCCTTATCCTTTTTTTAGGTTTTTGCAAAGGAATGGGGTTAAGAGGCTTGTCCAAGGCCACACAGCTAGGTAATTTTTAAGTGTCTGAGAATGGATTTGAACCCAGGTCCTCCTGACTCCAGGGCTGATGCTCTATCCACTGCGCCACCTAGCTGGCCCCACAGCCTTTGATACACCTTTCTCATTCATGGAGCCAATCTGCTTTCAACCTCATCAGTTCTAATGACATCTCCTGTCTCCATCCCCCTTTTCTATTCTTCTATTTTCCATCCTATTATTTCACAGTCTTTCTTCTGGATGCTACATTAACCTTCTGATATCTCTTCCTGCCTCACATCTCTCCTCACTTGCATCCTCCACTCAGCAACCAAAGTGGTTTTCTTAAAGTGCAATATCCCTCTACTCAATAAATTCTAGCAGCTTTCTATTACCTTCACAATTAAATATAAATTGAAATGTAAAGCCCTTTCCAATACATCCCCTTTCTCCCCTTCCAGTCTTAACCCTTTGCTCCACATACTCTTCTCTGTACAGGATGTTTCATTTCCCAGTTCCAAGTCTTTTCTTTGCTGTCCCCAACCTGAAATCTTCTTATATGCCACTTGAGCTTCTCAGTTTCCTTGTTTTTCCTTTCAAGAATTCACTCAAATTCCACATTTTGCAAAAGGTTTTGTCTGGTTCTCTCTCCACCTCCCCCCAATGAGTGACTTCTCTTTGAGATTGAAAGATTCCCTTTCATTTTATATATGTGTATACACCAGGCATAATATACATATCATAAATCTAAATAGTGATTAGATTATTGGTTCCCCCAGTTGAATGTATGTTCTGTGAGGCAGGGTTTAATGGGGGTTTTCTTTGTTCCTCCAGAGCTTAGCAGTGTCTGATATAAATTCTTGTTTGACTGACAAAACAAAATTTTTTGTCCTCTATGAATGATTTCATCAATAAAGGGAAATCACAGTGAAGAAAATTATTCTACCTATGGAAATCAGCAAATGAGGTTTTTCTGAGCTGAAGTGACTTGTCAAATGTGTCAAAAGTGGGACTTGAACCCAGACCTTCCTGCTTTCAAAGCAGAGATGGAATTGTTTTTCTTATAGTGGCAGACTTTCAGTTCATTAACTGGATCCTTTGTGAAGTAAAGGTAAACAAGCATATAGAAGATTCAAACCAGAAGAAACTGCATAGAGGGTCTATGATGTAGTAAGCAGACCATGAGACCATGGATCCATAGAAGAATCCATATTATCCTAATCTCAACAAAGGGACAGAGCTATATCGCCCATAATAATAGCTAAACCAATTGTGGAACATGAATGACACAGGTTATTACTGAACTGACAAATTAACAGAGAGGTAAAGCAAGACTTAGGAGACCTGGTGGAGAATTAGTCACTACCCACCGTCAGTGGCACCCAAAACTTTTGTGATTTTTTTGTCTAGGTAGTTGATTTCTCATTCTAGTCTTTCCAAAAAAAAATTTAAAAAGCTTTTCAACTCTTCTGTAACTGAGAGTGTTCAGAGAGACTCCAAGGGCCCTGTTGATAAGTAATCCACACCCTTAGTTCAGGAGGAGAACGTGTCAGCCTCAAGGCATCTGGAGGCAGAACCAAGATAGAGCTCTTGGCTCCCTATTTTACACAGTTCCAATAATGATTATCATACAAAATCCACTAGCCTGGTTTTGTTTTTCAAGAAGTATTTCTTGGCAGAGATTCAGAGGAAGTTTTAATATAAACACTGCTTTCTATAAAAATACTTTTTTATGGCATTTAACCTGGAAATCTCTCAATGCTAGATTCCATCTCTTGATGACACAGAGAGCAAGCCTTGGAACAAGGTAGGTCGAGGTCCACTTCCTGTCTCTGCCATATACTACTTGAATGACCCATAATTTTGGCCTAAATAACTTCTTCCTTAAGTAGATCCACTTGAAAATATTAAGAAGGCTTTAAACCTAGCCTAAATCTGACTAGAGATGATTCAAACTGTCATGAATCTCAACCCTCCCATACCTTTTGCCAGAGAATTATAGAGGGGACAACTTAGTCAGGTATAGGTTTGGATGGACTAGTTATTCAAATCCCTTCTAGCTCCAAGAATGAAATGATGGAATTATAGGACTTTGGGCAAGTGATTTTAATTATCAATTGATAAATCTCTCTGGTTCTCAGTTTTCTACAAGAGAAGATTGGGAATTGGATTGGAATTCTAGTTTAACTGATGCCTAAAGGGAATCTTCACCCAAACATTCCCAACAAGAGATCATTTAGCAAACAAAGACCTCCAAGGAATGGGAACTCACTGGCTCAAGAGCATGTTCATTCCATGATAAAGCAGTTCTCTTTTTTTGGAGCTTTATTCAGACATTGGGATTATATTTGCCTCTTGCCCTCCCAGGACCAAAGAGACCAAGTCTAATGCTGTGTGACCCTGGGTAAGTCATTTCACCCTATTTGCCTCAGTTTCCTCTTCTATCAAATAAGCAGAAGCGAACCATTCCCATATCTTTGTCAAGAAAACCCATCCTGTTAGGCAGTGAGTGAGCTCCTCATCTCTGGAGAAAAGTAAGGAATAGGTAGGTGACAATTTTTTTTGCAAGGCAATGGGGTTAAGTGGCTTGCCCAAGGCCACACAGCTAGGTAATTATTAAGTGTCTGAGACCGGATTTGAACCCAGGTACTCCTGACTCCAAGCGCGGTGCTTTATTCACTGCACCACCTAGCTGCCCCAGTAGGTGACAATTTTTAAGGAAGATTTTGAGGGAGTTCATGGTACAGGTGATGGGTAAAATAAGCAGGTACAAATCCTCTTCTGGGTCAAAATTCCATTGTCACTGAATACTAGGGTTCTAAATTAAAATCATTCCTATACTTCTCAATCTTCTTTCTGCCCTCTACTGGATTATCAATTCATCAATCAATCCATTATTAATTAACAAGCATGAATTAAGTTCCTACTATGGGTCAGGCTCCTGTGGTAGGTACCCGGGGGTACAAAGCAATCAATCAAGCCATACACATTTATTAAAAGCCTTCCTTTCCAGACCCTGGAGATTCAAATCAATTCAACAATCTGCAAACATTTATTAAATTCCTACACTGTGCCAGACACTGGGAAAACAGATCAATTCATTTACCAGCAATTATTAAGTGCCTACTCTGGAGCAGATGCTTTGTTAGGTGCTGTAGATACAAAACATTTCATCAAACCTTAAACCTTTATTAAATGGTCCAGGAATTATGGATACAGATCAATTAATCCACAAGAATCTATTAATGGTCTAGTCTGTGCCAGTCATTGAAGATAGAGATCAAATAAATCTCAAGCATCTACCTGCTCTTTGCCATGCCCTCTGATTGGTGTTGGAGAGAGAAATAAAAACATTAGAAATAATTCCAATGGAATCTGGAATCTGAAAACCTGGGTTCAAATTTCTGCTCTGTCACCCCTCATCACCACTGTCATCTTTTCCAGAACCCTTACTTGGGTTCAGGGCCCTCACATGTAAAATGAAGAAGACTGAATTTGGAGGCCTGAGAGCATTCCTCTATCTTCATATCTTTGTCCTCTGGACGTTCCTATCAGAGCCTTCAGTGCAGAGGTCTTCTCTGAGGCTAGCCCTGACCACCTTCCCTAGAGCTCAGCCTGTTCTGCAGTCCTTTAGAGGGGTTAGCATTGGTGGCCCCAGTTCCATTGTCATTCACCTGGTCAGGCTCATGAGCCCAGGATGGCCGTCTTGCCTTTGAACCTGTTCTGCTCAGAATTCCGTGTTCCGAGGGGTTCGAGAAGTGAGAAGTTGAGCAGAAAGGTCAAAGAGCACTGGCAGTCTATCATGTTACTGCTTGTTTTCCCTTTTCAGAAACAACATGTGTTTTTCGAATCGCAAGTGCTCTCCAGGCTTATTTATAAACCGGCTCTGCAAAGGAAAAAAATAACTGCTTGCCCTAAATTCAGCTCTCTCTCTTCTCTCTCCCCTGTGCATTGTGTCTGAAGGGCAGTGTAAAAGAAATAAATCAAGTCTGGAGGAATTGAGGCCCTGAGAAAGCAGAGAGAGAATGACTAGAGACTGAAGGGGATCCTGGTCCCACTACCCATGAGGGTGCTGGGTGCTGAGATGGGCTCATTTTAATGGGAGAGACATTTCTAGGGAGACTGGAAGAAAAGGTCATTTACTCTTTACTTCAGTTCTGTGT